>NC_091453.1:81890423-82157463 GCF_964237555.1 Oryctolagus cuniculus | reverse complement strand
GGAGTGATGTTGGGGTTGAACTATTCCCTGCTAACTCTCTGAGTACAAACTATCCACCTTTTTGAGCATAGTCTAGAATATCTTTAAGAAGTTTTCTACTTTCTGTTATCATATCCATAGATAATCAAAGTATTAGAGAACATTTGGATTCATGGGATTTTTTATATTGATTTTGAGGGTGTACTTTAGCACAGTCACTTAGAAAAAAGCTGACATTATCTTGTAATATTGAACACTCACAGTTACTACTGTGCAGGCCATGGGCCTGTTTTCCCTCAGATGCACCACTGTCACATGATATGTTCAGTGTTCTGGCAAGGTGACTGCTGCAGGGTACCCATTTCAGGCAGCCATATTATTTGACTTCCAGTTGGGTTCAGCAATAGAAGATAATGGAGGGAGAATGGAAGGCAAGAGAAAGAGAGAATGTTTCTCAACCAGCATCCCTCTTTCACCTCCACTTCTGGTAACATTTGCTATAGTGATTTTGTCTCTCACATGAATCTAGTTTCCACAGTAAAGCTGGTCATGAGTCTAGCTTCTAGGTGATCCTGGCCCTGACCTCTTGTGACACTAATTCTTTGTGCTTCTAATCCTAGGGAGAAGTGACAATAACTTGCTACCATTGTTAATTTATGAGTTTTTTCACCAATTCTTGTTAGGTTTCTCGGCTATTGGTTGCTATATGAGACAGTAATAAAAAGGAGCACAATATTGACACATGCAACGACTTAGTTGGACCCCGTGGGAATTAAAGCCAATGAAAACAGTCAATCCCAAAATGTTACATACTGTATAATTCCATTAATACAACATTCCAGAAATAACAAAGTTCTTGAGTTGAAGAACAGATTAGTGGTTGTGAAGAGTTAGAGAAAGATAGGGTGGGAGAGGGAATGTGTGTGATGATAAAGGGATAGCACAGTGATACAACAGTTATGTGTCTTGATTGTGGTGGTAGTTACAAACATCTAAGAGTGATAAAATTTTATGTGTGTATGTATAAAAGTGTATAGACACACATGAATCCAAATGAATGCTTGAATTGTGAATGAATGAATATTTAAATTCTAATGAAGTCTGTATGTTATTCCAGTATCAATGTCCTGGTTTTGATGCTGTACCACAGCTATGTAACATGTCACTATTGGGAGAAATTGGTGTAGAGGCACTCTTTCTGTATTGTTTTTGAAACTCCTTGTTAATCTATTATCACTTCAAAATAGAAAAGTTTCATAAATCAGAAAGAAGCTATCTGTGAGCAGCCTGTGCAGTGTTAGGGCAGCACACTTGGGTCTCCTCGTGCTTAAAGCTGCTTGATAATTACAATGATTTGTGAGTGCTACTCTAGGATCTTCATTGCTAACTTCATAACTCAGTGTTCTCCTGGCTCACTCATATTTACAGTGCAGCACTTGAGGGGATGATCCATTGCTTTTAAGTAATTACACACTTCACATCAAGCCTTCTTTGTCAGAATACAATACAGTTCCCCAAGCTGGGAGCATGTTTCTCTGTTACTCTGTCAGAAAAGCACCAGAGAAAGGCACTGGCCCATAAAACAACATAATTGCCCTGGTTGTCTTGACTAAGTGGCATGGTGTGATTACCGAATTCATTAGGTTGTCTCCATTGGGAAACAAAACAAGCAAAGGACAGACTACCAGCTTCACTTCCTTTGCCTAAATTTCCCAGGAAGAGTCAAGAACCACATTCAGCACCATGGACAACACTATTGGATGCTCCCTATTGTGAGAAACATGCTACCACACTCATTTCCCTGCTGATCCTGCATCCCTCTTTTTCAGTAACCAGCGATTTGTATGTAAAGACAGTGAGGTTGGGGTCTATGTTATTCTGTGGCAAGGATCAGGAATGAGGCAGAGGGAAGACTTCTGGAAACATATCAGGTTTTTACGGAAAAATCAGAATTGAAGGCATCCGTGGTTCCAAATAATTTAAGCAGACTGAAATTTGTCCTTAGTTATTTTTATAAAGCAAAACTCCCCTAGACAGAATCCTTTGTCTAGTAGTAAGGCAAACCATGCATGCAGCAGTCTGGAGCCTTGCTGACCCTTACAGAAACGTTCCCCTTAACACCAGCCTGCTGGCAGAATGGACCATAAAATTCCTCACCAATACTGACTAAAGAGGAGAGGGTATGTATAAAAATAAGGATACAAGAACAAATGAAAGTAAAAATAAAAGGGAAACCTCTGTGCTATTATGTAGAGCTCCGCACTTTCAAAGGATTTAATTTAGAATAAATCTCTAAGAAGGGTGGGAATGAATGGAATATGCCATTTCAAGTAAGAAGCTGACCAAAGAACTGAAAGAGTTTTCAAAGATTCTCTAGCTCAATGGTTCTTAAGCATGAATCTGCATCAGAATCACTGGGAGAGAATCATAAACACAGTGTGCAGATCCCAATCCCTAGAGTTTCTGATTCACAAAATGTGAGGCAAAGCCTGATACTCTGCATTTCTAATGAATTCTCAGGTAATGCTGATGCTGCTGATGGAGGAGGGGGCACATTTGGAACACCATTCTCTAGTTCAACCTCTTGTGGTATAGGAAAACAACTGAGGCCTGAAAGAGTATTGACTTGTTCAAGATAACCCAGGTGGTTAAGAGCTGTTCTACCCAGTGCTACAACTCTGGCCTCCTGAATTCCAAATATGCATTCATCCCAGTGCACCACACTTAAATTTAGTCACTAGACTGACATCTGACAGATGACTACAATGGAAGGTGACAGAAAGAAAAACAGAGTCTGCCTTACCTTTCCGTAATTCTTTACAAATCTCTCTTTGACTTCAGCTTCTAGAGTACTGGTCAAGAAAGAAATGAAGTTTAATCCACCACAACAGCATCACAATCAGCTGAGGCCCCACTTATATTACTCTTTTGGTGTAGATGCCATACAAAATTCTTACTAAATTTATTGCATACTAGTTAGGGTTCACAGATTTAGCAAATAGCAATATAGGATATTATTTAATTTAATTTACATGTTAATTTATCATTGTTTATCAGAATCTAAATTAACTGAGTATCTTGCATTTAATCTGGCAACTCTAATCCTAAGAAACTGTTAGTTAATTTGAAAATTAACAGTTGACTTTTAGCTTTTCATATGGTTATTCCTTCTCTTTCCAGGCTCTAAAAAGACTAAGGAACACCTGACCCCCCACCCCATCTCCCCACACCCATTCCAGTCTGCTAGGCTTGTTGGGCCTCTATTGAGCTGGAGTAGAAAGGCTGTGATTTGAAGAGCAGCAAAAAAGCAGAAGCAGCTGAACTGGTACCCTCCAGCATTTCTCATGTCTATTAAAAGTTTGATTCTGGTTCCATGCCCTGTGATTAACCAAAACAAGAGGAAGACAAATAAAAATTTTGTACAGCTGTTTCACACTGACAGACTTGACCTTCCCAGCTGAGGGTTCTTTGTGCTGAAAAATTGTTACCTAGCAACAAGGCCTTGCAGCTGCCAGACTCCAAACACTGAAAGCATCACTTACAGAAAAGAAGCCAGGAGAAGAAGGGTGGGGTGGGGACCACATCAATCTGAGCTTTGTCTTGAAGTCTAATATTACACTCAAGTGAGAGATGATAGCTGGGAATTGAGGCCCCTTCCTGTTGAGAATCAATTGCAAAATCAGACTGCTTAGGTTCAGCTTTTTGTCACCAACACCTGCTCTAGAAGTCACCCATAGGTGTGGAAATGAGAGGGTTGAGGGAGGGTGGGAACAAAGATGCTTCCCAGAAATGTCAAATACTGTGTGTGGTGCACATGGCTTTTATTCTGTAACAATGGAGCACAACTTCAATGATTGGGCCTGCCTGTCCACTCTTCCTTCCATCCTCCCTTCCTTCTTTCCTTCCTTCTCTTCTTCCCTCCTCCCTCTTTCTTTCCTTCTGTCTCCTGCTCCTCATTTTCCTTCTCCTTCACCCCATCTCTCTCCACTAGGATAACTCGCCTCTATAACATAATCATAGAAAGTAAATCACAAAAATTTTAAAAATCTTGGCTTATTCTCAATACATTCTGCAATCATGTTCTTCATGGCAGTATGTTAAGAGTTGGGCAACAGAGAGAAAGCAGGATTGGGAGACCTAAAAAAGGTTCAAGATGAAAAGTATGGCAAGCATAGGAGCAAGCCTGACCTTCAAGAGCCTCTGAAATCAATGGTTGAAAGCAGCCATTGGGCCAGAGTTCAGGAAGGGATAGAAGAACCAAGGAACACAGAAGTGAAACAAAGGAATTATACAGGTGGTCTTTTAATTGGATGAATGAGCCTACTATCTGTATTTGTTAAACTTCCAAGGTATCTCAAGTATGTAGGTAGTTTTGAGAAGATCTAAATACTGCATGGGGCCAGCATTGTGGCATAGTGGGTAAAGCTGCTGCCTGCTACATTGGCATCTTGTATCAGCACCGGTTCGAGTCCTGCCTGTTCCACTTCTGATCTAGCTCCCTGCTAATGGCCTGGGAAAAGCAGCGAGAAGAAGGCCCAAGTGTTTGAGCCCATACACCCACATGGGAGACCTGGATGAGGCTCCTGGCTGCCACTCAGGGAGTGAACCAGCAGATGGAAGATCTCTCTCCCTCTTTCTCTGTAATTCTTTCAAATAAATAAATAAATCTTTAAAAAAATACTGCAAAAGTTAAAGTTATCTCCATGGATTGCAAATGTTATCACTTATGGGAATTACCTTGTAGCTGCTGAAAGTATAGAATCCTTAGCCCAATTTTCTAGCAAATTTGATTTAGCAGGCCTAAGGTCCAGCAAATCTAAATTTTTAACAACCTTTCCCCAAGAATTTGGTTGGGTGGCCCATGCACAATTCTGTACAATATTAGTTTATGGTGTCTTTTGACATAAAGCTTTTAATATAATCAAATAATATTCTTTAAACAGATAACCAACTTCCAAGTTCGTAAAATGCCTAATTAGGTAGTGGCCCAGTCTCCATATCTAGACATGGAGAGACGTCTCAAGAATTATTGCTAGTTTGCCCCACTGCTATACTGAAACAGATGTTTGTCTAGTGAGCACTCATTTTGTCTCTAAGTCCACTGACCTGAAACAAGGGGGAGAATTGACTGCTACCATGGTTTGAATGTGGTACTTCTGAAATTCAAGTGTTGCCAATATGATAGTATTAAGAAGGCCATTGAAAAGGTGATTGGCCTATGATTAGCTTATGTGAACGGGATTAAGGCCTCTAATAAAATGCTTTCATGCTTAACTCTCTTGCCCTTAAACCTTCCTCTGTGATGACACAGCATTCCTCCCTTATGGAGAAAGGAGTCCTCACCAGACAATTGAACCTACCAGTGCCTTGATCCCGGACTCCCCATCCTCCAGAACTATGATAAAATTCTGTTTTCTTAAAAATTACCTAGCCTCGTATGTTTTGTTATAATAGCACAAAACAGAAATATTAGTTGAAAAGTATACACTATTCAGACAATTCCTGACAGAAAATGTTTCAATTTATGATTTTCAAACATACAATGGTGCAAAAAATGACATACATACAGAAGAAACTACACTTCAAATTTTGAATATTAATCTTTTCCTGACCTAGTGATATATAGTACAATAAATAATTTATCATGATATTTGACAGTGGCAGTTAGTCACAACTCCCAATCACCTACACAATCACTGGAATAAACAAACAGTGCCCTATGGTATTCTCTGTTGCTAAGCTATGATGTTCAGTAGGTTAAGTGTCCTAAATGCATTTTGACCTTTGACAAAGTGGCCACATTGTTTTTACTTTCCCATGAGTAGTTTTTTTTTTCTCTACTTCCTTTCCAACAATTACTATTATCTATCTTTTATTATTGCTAACTCAGTGGGTGTGAAGTGTTATATCAAGGTTTTCATTTTTATTTCCCTGATGGATAATGATGTTGACTATGTTTCAATGTATTCTTTGAAGAAATGTATATTCAAGTGCATTTTACATTGGACTAATTATAATGTTACTATTAATTTGTCAAAGTAATATATGTAAATTCTAGATACAAGCCCCTAATCAAATGTATAATTTTCAAACATTTTTCCCATTCTATAAGTCATCTTTCCACTTTCTTGATGGTATCATTTGCAGCACATACATTTTTAATCCTGATGAAGTTAAATTTTTCTATTTATTCTTTGGCTGCTTGTGTTTTCTTTTGTACCATATCTAAGAAAACATTGCACAATCTAAATTAGAGATTTAAACGTTTCCTTTCAGAGTTTTACATTTTCTGCTGTTACATTTACCTCTTTGATTCATTTTAAGTTAATTTTTTAAATGGTATGAGGTAGAGAATCTGTTTGTTCCTTTGTAAGTGGCTATCCAGTTGTCCCAGCACCAATTGTTGAAAAGCTTATTCTTTTTTCCATTGAATTGTCTTGGCAATTTCATTAGAAATTGTTTGACTGTAAATGTCAGGATTTATTTCTGGACTCTATTTCATTAAGCTATATATCTATTTTTATGCCAGTGCCATGCTGTTTTGATTACTGAATCCTTATGATAAGCATGAATCCTTCCACTTTGTTGTTCTTTAGCAAGATTATTTTGGCTGTTCTGGATCCTTTACATTTAAAAATAAATTTACATATCAGCTTATCAATCACTGCAAAGAAACCAACGAACTATTATTTGAAATCCCTACTACTTTGATAGGGATTTCATTGTATCAATAGATCAATTTGGGGACTATATTCATCTTAACAACATTTTTAGATTCTCTTTTGAACTGGCTTATAACATCTGCTTGGTTCTTTAATTGATTGTGAGTTCAATAGAGTAGCTTTAATATATGTTCACTTTTATAATATCTATATGTCATAATTTTATCCTTTTCAGAAAATTATCTTTTAACATCTGTGATTTAATTAAAGCCAGTATTTCCCTACATTTCATATACATGGAAACTGACACTGTGAGAAGTTAAATGATTGCCTTATACGTTAAACGGCAACTTAATGATAGAGTTTTGATTAAACCAAGGTATTCTGACTCCCAGGCAAAGATCTTTTAATAGCCCACATTTCTGGTGCCTCTTAAAAATTTGCAAATGGTAGAAATGATATTCTTTAAAGAATTCTGCTAGATTTCTGCTTGGAACATTATTTTTCTCTTTCTCATATTCTACATTATTTCTTCTTTTTTAAAAGATTTATTTTATTTATTTGAAATAGAGAGTTACAGAGAGGTAGAGACAGAGAGAGAGTTCTTCCATCCACTGGTTCACTCCCCATATGGCCGCAACGGCCAGAGCTGCGCCGATCCAAAGCCAGGAGCCAGGAGCTTCTTCTTCTTTCAGGTCTCCCACGTGGGTGCAGGGGCCCAAGGACTTGGGCCATCTTCTACTGCTTTCCCAGGGCACAGCAGAGAACTGGATCAGAAGAGGAGCAGCCAGGACCAGAACCAGCGCCCATATGGGATGCCAGCGCTTCAGGCCAGGGCTTTAACTTGCTGCACCACAGCGCCAGCCCCTCTACATTATTTCTTAACAATAAGAATTATATACTGTGCCACTTTGATGTCAGTATGTTTTCAGCTATTTTAGCTGAATTTATTGAGGTTAAAACATTTAGGTAGCATTTTTTCTGAATCAAAAGTTATTTGGAGAATCAAAAACTAGCACAAAAAATTGCAGAGAGCACACTACTGAGTGAAAGTAGCAGTAAATCACAGTATATTACACAGGAAACTCCAAAGCATCATTCATCTTGTGGGAGAATTTTACACAAAATTATTTTGGTAGAGAATTATCTGTGTGATAATCTGAATGTAAGACTTTGTGGAAGGGAATGGAGAGGCTGGCAAGGAAGAATGTGGAATTGCCCTCGAGACCCAGTCATTTGTTCTGCCTTTTCTATGACTATAAAGAAGACAACTCTGTCCAAAACCTATTTCAAAGAAATCTTCCTCAGAAAATAAGCATATTTTATGCTTTAGTTTGTCTTTTCAAGCAGAATCTGTCATTCTTTGGCATTTATTTGTAAATGGGAAATGTCAGTGTTAAGATGTAAGTCCCAATAACCTTGTTTTTTCAAAGTTGAAATTCTTCAATATCCTCTTACTGTGAAAATTAGGCTATTTGTAAAAAAAAGGCCAGAATTTAACAGAGGAGAGTAGGCCTCCAGCTTCAGCTTGCATGAAAAGATATAGGTTCTTATTTCCAATCTGTTCTAAAGGGTTTTCAACGAGGCAAGGATATTATTTTGGTTTCCAATGTAGCTATCTAATACAAGCCTTTGATTTCTGAAATGTACATATAATCCAACTGCCTGGCAGCAGTTGACAAGGCTTCTGATATATAGAAATTCAAAACAGAGGAGTTTAGCTGTGTCTCTGCGACAGTTGCTTTATGCTTTAACTCAAGCAGATGACTAAAAGTTGGACAGATTTAAGATTTTTAAAGAGAGCTGTACCTTCTTTCATATCTGTGTTTGTAGTAACCTAATTATCTTGTACTGAATCTCAAATGACTTTTACTTGATCAGTCAGCATGGCAAAGGAAAAGAACACTGACCTAGGTGTCAAGAGATCTACATTCTAGTTCTGGTTCTGCTATTGATAAGCTCTGGATGAGTGTCTTCATGTCATGGAATATCAGATTTTACATCTGTCAGAGGGAGATAATCATACCCATTCAGGCTATCTCATAGGGTTGTTGATATAATTAAAAGGGATAATGAAAGAGAAAGGACTCCTAAAAGTATAAAGTACAAGATAACTGCAAATATTCACTTCTTTTGGCTCTTATCAGTAGGATGTCTACTAAAGTTTAAGTACTATGAACAGAAGACATAATAAATGGGGCATTGAAGCTGGCATTGTGGCACAGTGAATTAAGCTGCTGCTTGCAATGTTGGCATCCTATATCAGAGTGCTGGTTGGAGACCTGGCTATTCTGCTTCTGATCTAGCTTCTTTTTAATGCATCTGGGAAAGAGCAGAAAGTGACCCAAATATTTTGGTCCCCACCACACATATAGGATATCAGCATAGAGTTCCTGGCTCATGACTTCCTTCTAGTCCAAACCTGGAATCTGTGGCCATTTTGGGAGTGAAGTGGTGGAATATCTCTCTCTGTCTCTCTCTCTATTGCTCTGCCTTTCAAGTAAATAAGCAAATATACAAGTCTTTAAAAAGAAATAGGGGCAAATATTGTAGCATAGATTATAATTCACAGAGTACTCTCACAAACATTATCTTGTTGAAGATACAGAATAATAACCTTTTACATTAGGCAAGGAAACAGCTAATTCCTCAAGGACAGAGAATGTATCTTATTCATTTTGATGTATTCCCAACAACTAATGAAATACCTGGCAATATAAATATTTATTGAATAAATGTATGTTATTCCTATCCATGTTTCTTATATATGAAAACCAAAGTCCAGGGAGAGTAAAGGGTAGCTGAGAGACAGAGTTGAGATGCAAGTTTTTCTAATGCGCTGTACTACACCTCTATACGTTATTACTAATACCATTTAGAACAGTGTTTCTCATGCTTTGGTGATTATTAGAATCACCCACAAGGATTATTGAAATTCAGATTCATCAACCCCACTCTAGTTTTGGGTCAGTAGATCTAGTCTAGAGTGGAGCTAAGGGGCCAGCTCTGTGGCACAGTGGGTTAACGCCCTGGCCTGAAGCACTGGCATCCCATATGGGTGCCAGTTCTAGTCTCAGCTGCTCCTCTTCGATCCAGCTCTCTGTTGTGGCCTGGGAGAGCAATGGAAAGACTGCCCAAGTCCTTGGGCCCTTGCACCCACATGGGAGACCTGGAAGAAGCTCCTAGTTCCTGGCTTTGGATCAGCGCAGCTCTGGCTGTTGCAGCCATCTGGGGAGTGAGTGAACCAGCGGATGGAAGACCTCTCTCTCTGTCTCTACCTCTCTCTGTAACTCTTTTAAATAAATAAAATAAATCTTATAAAAAAAAAACAAAAAATTAGAGTGGAGCTAAGAATTTGTATTTTTAATATTTTATTATTTATTTGAGAGGCATATATATATATATATATATAGAAAGAAATAGGGAGAGAAGAAGAGGAGGAGGAAGAAAGGAGGAGGAAGAGGAGGAGGAAGGAAGGAAGAGGAGGAGGAAGAAGGCGGAGTGGTGGAGGAGGAAGAAGAAAGAGATACAACTCTGATTGGCTGGTCATTCCCCTCGATGCCTGAAACAACTGGGACTGGGCCAGGCTAAGCCAAGAGTCCGGATCTCAATCCAGGTCTCCCACATGGGTGACAATTATCCAAGCACTTCAGCCTTTGCAGCTGCTTCCCAGGGTTCAAATTAGCAGAAAGCTGGAATCCGGAGTTGAAACTGGAACTCCAATCCAGGCACTCTGGTCTGGGACATGTATATCTTAACTGTTAGGCCAAGCACTTGACATAACAATTTGTATTTCTAATAAATTATCAGGAGAGTGATACTGATGTTGCTGGCCCAGGTACCACACATTGAAAACCACTAGCTAGCAGCTGTCTTTAGTCTTCTGACCAACAGCATTAGCATCACCTGGGAACTTGTTAGAAATACAAAACCTTGTATAAAAATTGAAGTTTGAGAAGCACTAGAGGACACTAAGGCCAATAGTTTCCAGACCTGGCTGCTCATGAGAATTACTTGGGAAGCTTTGCAATTTATGGATTTTCAACTCTCTTCCCTGGCAATTTAATTCCCAGGTGATTCTGATGCACAGCCATGTTTTCAATACATTGCTCTAGACTAGTGGTAGCCAAACAATTTTTTATCACAACCCATACCAATGATCCTCATATACACCTGCATCTATTCTTCTAGAATTTCATTGGGTAGTAAATAAGCTGAGCAGAGAAGCATTTTACTGGGATTTTGAAAGAACTTGAGCAACTAAAAATAACTCAAATGGCTCAAGCCTTGATTTTGTAAAAATAATATGCTAAATACTGGGATGGGGGAAGAGATATAAGAGTGTACAAGACAGGATCGGTGGCACGGGGGTTGAGAGAGACACACCTGAAAATAATTACAGAACAGTGAAATGATAAATTCCCTGGCATTCTCAGTATAACCAATTCTGAAACTAGGTGTATGCATTGGAAAACTTCACAAAAGGGGTGGGCCATGGGCAACAAATGATTTCTCAGACATAGGACAAATGCAACTCAACGACATGGAGCTAAACAGGGGAACTAGAAAATGCACTTAAGATTCAACATCACAGTTCTGTCTAGAAGGACAAATTACAAAGAATGGATCTGATTACATAAAGAAAAGGTCCGAATGCAGAAGTCAATCTTAAAGGGAAATGATCCTGTGTTTTCATCCTCTGTAAAGTGTGGCATATGCACACTCATTGCAAACTGAAGACTGTGAAGCCAGAAGCAATGAAGACCCCCTCAGCAAAAAGGGCTGATACCATGCTAAAATTCCCAAACATGTTCTTCTGCTTCCAGATACGACTATTCCTCCAAACAGATCATGTAAGCTAGAAATATGCTAGGACTAGCTTAAACAGCTCCCTTGCTATAGATCCAAGTCATCATACATTTACAATATGCTTATGTTTCTTCTTGAAGAAAAATTGTGAATTTTCAGGGCAGTGTATTCCATATTTATTCATGAAGAATTCAACCCAATGATCCATATTCTAGATATTGAAATGGAACACTTATTCATTTTCTAACTCAGGGAAACCTGGAAAATGAAAAACAGTGAAGGTTTCATCTCTTGGCCTACTAGTACAATTTAATGACAGGGGCATTCTTTGCTTAGTTGCCAATTAATATTTTCCAGTTTTCTTGGCATGATAATCCTTTTCAAATGAATAACATGAAATAACACAGACATTTTGACATCTAAGGTCCTTTTTGGCTCTAAAGGTCTACGACTTAACTTAATAATATCCTTTGTGGCCCTCTGAGATAAGTTAAGCAAAGTTCCTTAAAATGCTCTGGAATTCAGTTTATTATCTATAAAATTAGAAGGTTGGACTAGAACAATGGTTCTCAGCTTTGTCTGGACACTGACTTGATCAGGGAGATTTAAAGAATGCTGATACTTGGGGCTGGCACTATGGCACAGTGGGTTAACGCCCTGGCCTGAAGCACCGGCATCTCATATGGGAACCGGTTCTGGTCCCGGCTGCTCCTCTTCCAATCCAGCTCTCTGCTGTGGCATGGGAAAGCAGTAGAAGATGGCCCAAGTCCTTGGGCCCCTGCACCCATGTGGGAGACCCGAAGAAGCTCCTGGCTCCTGGCTTCAGATCGGCGCAGTTCTGGTTGTTGCGGCCATTGGGAAGTGAACCATCGGATGGAAGACCTCTCTCTCTTTCTCTCTCTCTCTCTCTCTCTCTGCCTCTCCTCTCTCTGTGTAACTCTGACTTTCAAATAAATAAATAAATCTTTAAAAAAATAAGAATGCTGATCCCGATGCCTGGGTCATAAACCCAGAGATTTTGATGTATGTGGTCTGGGGTCAGGCCTGGATATTAGGTTTTCAAAAAGTTCCCATAAGAATTCTAATGGGCAGTTAGAATTGAGATCCAATGGACAAGATGAGGTCTAGGGTCTCCTTCAACTTTGACTTTCAAAAAACAGATGTTATTTGTGTTTTATAGATCAGGGAACCGAGAGGTTAAATGGCTAATGAAAGTCATAAACCAAGTCAAATTTTGAGGTAATAGAACCTATTCTGTCTTTTCTATTTCAAAGATTAGCCTTGTTTGAAGCTGCCTTTGATTTACATAATGTTCTAATTTGTGTGGCTCTTATCCCTGAATTCAACTTATATGCCTTTGTTTATAGAAATCCAACATTTCAGAAATATCACCATTGGATTATTGCCTTCTTCTTCCTCTGTTGAGCTCACTATACCCTTGCCTTCCTTGGAAGGCTTTCCAAAATGAGCCTCTACCTTGCACCTCATCTAAACATGCATATACTCCTTTGGTACTTATTACTCATTAAATCATTCCCACTCATTTTCATTCGTTTATATATATGGAGAGAGCACGCAAGTGAGCGAGCATGGATACTAGGACCTAGGCACTGTTTTAATCTCTAGGGATATATCCATGAATGAGATAATGCCTCTCACCCCAACCATTGTGTTTATGTTACTCTAAAAGATTTTTTTTTTTGACGGGCAGAGTGGATAGTGAGAGAGAGAGACAGAGAGAAAGGTCTTCCTTTTGCCGTTGGTTCACCCTCCAATGGCTGCCATGGCTGGCACGTTGCAGCTGGCGCACCGCGCTGATCCAAAGGCAGGAGCCAGGTGCTTCTCCTGGTCTCCCATGGGGTGCAGGGCCCAAGCACTTGGGCCATCCTCCACTGCACTCCCTGGCCACAGCAAAGAGCTGGCCTGGAAGAGTGGCAACCGGGACAGAATCCAGCGCCCTGACCGGGACTAGAACCCGGTGTGCCTGTGCCACAAGGATTCACTAGGATTAGCCTAGTGAGCCGCGACACCAGCCCTAAAAGATTTAAGTCTTTTTTCCAGGTATGGTGTATGTCTTCCTATCTATATGATAAGAATCTCAAGACTAAATACGTAATTACATGGTCTTCTAAAGTGCCTAGTGTAACCATCTACAAATATCAAGTGTACCTCTGTTTAATGATTATAAAGGACTGCCATAATCTGTTATAATTAATGGAACCTACTTTTAAGAAAATCACTAACAAAAGTGGCTAAGTGGCTAAGACACCTGCACTGCCCCCTACCCCAGTAACTGGGTTCAATACCCGACTCTGGCTTCTGACTCCAGCTTCATACTAATGCAGACCCTGCGAAGCAGTTATGATGGCTCAAGAAATTGAGTTCCTGCCATCCATTTGTAGCATTCCTGGTTCCCACTCCTGGCCATTATGGCTATTTTTGGAGTGAATCAGCAGATGAAAATTTTCTCCCTCTTTCTCTCTCAGATAAATACAAAAATATAAAAAGTTGCTAGCAAACTGGAAAAAAATGGACTTTTTTCATTCTTTAAATTATAGATAATTAGAAGATGGCGGAATAGTGAGGGTGCGCACCGATAGTCCGGGAAAATTTAGTTTAATAAAAGGGGAGTTACAGTAGCCGCAGAAAAAAGAACCAGGAAAATATTGCAGGGGAAACTCTTCTGGATCGAGTGGGCCGTGAATCGGAGGACCTACTGGGAGAACAAGGTCGCCCACCGCGCGGAAGCCAAGCCGCGGGACCGAGCCGTGGAAGAAGCCGCAGGGTCTGCGCGCCAGTGCTCGAAGGGGAGTGCATGCCACACAGACAACAGCGGGGAGACTTGGGACGTTCAGAGCTCCGAGTCCACACATCGGCGCTGGAAGGGGAGGTGAGCTCAATAACCGGAGACATTGGTGGGGAAACGGGAGTCACAATCTAGAGGGGGGCCGGAAAGTGCAGCAAACTCACTACCGGAAAGAAGGAAAAAAAAGCTTCCGGGTTTCTCTTCCCCCTAACCTTGCAAAGGTTACAAGGCTGCAAGGCTTGAAGAATTCCCAAGAGACAAAGAGCAGGCCCCCTCTCTGGATTTACATACCAATGGGGGAGAGCTAAGGAACTGAGTCACTACAATTCAGTAGCCTAGGCAACCCAGTGGGAGTCCAGAGGAGCCTTATGGACTCTGGGACTCTGCGGGTAGAAGCCAAAGACTGGAAGCCGTGCGGTGTTACTTACCCCCTGAATAAATAAAATACATAAATAAATAAAAAGAGAGAGATTTACCACGCATAACCTGAGGGTTTCACCTTTGCACACCCTTAACCAGGAAGAACCAGGCAGAGCTCTCAGGCCGCACCCATCTCAAGCCTCCAAGGCTCCTCCATCAGCAGGCAGTCCACTTAACACGGACACAGTATAAAATAAAAAAAAATAAAAAAAACGCACAGTGACGCAAGAAGAATTAACTATGCCGAGTAACAAACACAGAAATCGAGGGAACAAGATCAACGATGACACTATGATGCCTCCAAATAAGCAAAACACCCCAAGCCAAGATTATGAAGATGATGAGATAGAAGAAATGCAAGATACGGATTTCAAAAAATTTATGATAAGAACATTTAGAAGTTTTCAAAAGCAAATCCTTGAACTACAGAAATCCTTAATGGACAAGATTGAAAATCTCTCTTGTGAAAATGAAATTTTAAGGAAGAGTCAAAATGAAACTCAGAAACTAGTAGAACAGGAAAGTGTGATAGTGAAGAGAAATCAAAATGAAATGAAGAGCTCAATAGATCAAATGACAAACACATTAGAAAGCCTTAAAAACAGAATGGGTGAAGCAGAAGAGAGAATATCGGACTTAGAAGATAGAGCACAGGAAAACATACAGTCAAACCAAAGAAAAGAAGAGGAAATTAGAAATCTAAAAAATATTGTTGGGAATCTACAGGATACTATTAAAAAAACCAACATTCGAGTTCTAGGAGTTCCTGAAGGCATGGAGAGAGAGAAAGGATTAGAAGGCCTTTTTAGTGAGATACTAGCAGAGAACTTTCCAGATTTGGAGAAGGACAGAGACACCCTAGTACAGGAAGCTCATAGAACCCCCAATAAACATGACCAAAAGAGATCCTCACCACGACACGTGGTAATTAAACTTACCACAGTGAAACATAAAGAAAAGATCCTAAAATGTGCAAGAGAGAAACGTCAGATTACTCGAAGAGGATCTCCAATCAGACTCACAGCAGACTTCTCATCAGAAACACTACAGGCTAGGAGGGAATGGCGAGACATAGCACAGGTGCTAAGAGAGAAAAATTGCCAGCCCAGAATATTATATCCTGCCAAGCTCTCATTTGTGAATGAAGGTGAAATAAAGACCTTTCATAGCAAACAGAAATTGAAGGACTTTGTGGCCACTCGTCCGGCCCTGCAAAAGATACTTAAAGATTTGCTACACTCAGAAACACAGAAACACGGCCATCAATATGAAAGAAGGGAAAGGAAGAACACCTACCAGTAAAAGAGCATGGGAAGCTCAAAGCATATACTAGAAAATATTTCCGGGAAAATGGCAGGGCAAAGTCACTACGTATCAATAGTCACATTGAACATTAATGGTTTGAATTCTTCAGTTAAAAGACACCGTTTGGCTGACTGGCTCAAAGAACACAACCCAACTATTTGTTGCCTACAGGAAACACTAACAAAGAGGCAAGCAGACTGAAAGTGAAAGGTTGGAAAAAGATATTCCATGCCAACAGAAACCAAAAAAAGCAGGTGTAGCCATATTAATATCAGACAAAATAAACTTTAATACAAAAACTTAAGAGAGACTGTCGCTCCCCCTCTTCGTGGAGGAACGACACAGGACCCTGCGCTGTTCTTTCGTCTGCTCGGCCCTCCCCGGGTTTGCTGCTGGTTCTTCCCGGGTTGGCTACTATCCCTTCCACCTCCGTGGAAGGGCAGTTCCCCCTGGCCACATTCCCCACTTCCACAGGGGAGCGGCACACCGCCGGCCGGTTCTCTCGGGGGCTGCACAGGTGTTCCCTTAGATGTTCCCCTTAGATGTTCCAGGTGCATGCCGTCTCTCTCCTCCTTTATAGTCCTCCTCCGCCAATCCCAACTCGGCTGCCCACACGCCGAGTACACTGCTCTCCAATCAGGAGCAAGTCCTACAGTTTATTGGTTGAACTGGAGGCAGCTGTGCGGAAGCTGTTTACTTCTCTCCCAGCGCCATATTGTGGGAGAGCAGATGCATAGAATAAGTCTTAATTCCAGTAACTCAGTCCAGTCCGGGCTGCTCCCCACAAGAGACAAAGAGGGACACTATATAATGATTAAGGGTTCAATTCAGCAGGAAGATGTAACTATTATAAATGTATATGCACCTAATTACAGGGCACCAGTCTATTTAAAAGATATGTTAAGGGACTTAAAGGGAGATTTAGATTCCAATACAATAGTACTGGGGGACTTCAATACTCCACTCTCAGAAATAGACAGATCATCCGGACAGAAGATCAACAAGGAAACGGCAGATTTAATTGACACTATTGCCCAAATGGATCTAACAGATATCTACAGAACTTTCAACCCTACATCTACAGACTTCACATTCTTCTCAGCAGTGCATGGAACCTTCTCTAGGATTGATCACATACTAGGCCATAAAGCAAGTCTCAGCAAATTTAAAAGAATTAGAATCATACCATGCAGCTTCTCAGACCACAGCGGAATGAAGCTGGAAATTAGCAACTCAGGAAACCCCAGAAAGTATGTAAACACATGGAGAATGAACAACATGCTCCTGAATGAACACTGGGTCATTCAAGAAATCAAAAGAGAAATCAAAAACTTTCTGGAAGTAAATGAAGACAACAACACAACATATCAAAACTTATGGGATACAGAAAAAGCAATATTGAGAGGCAAATTTATAGCAATAGGTGCCTACATCAAGAAATTGGAAAGGTACCAAATAAATGAGCTTTCAGCGCACCTCAAGGACCTAGAAAAACTGCAGCAAACCAAACCCAAATCTAGTAGGAGAAGAGAAATAATTAAAACCAGAGAAGAAATTAACAGGATTGAATCCAAAAAAAAAACACTACAAAAAATCAGCCAAGCGAGAAGCTGGTTTTTTGAAAAAATAAACAAAATTGACACCCCATTGGCCCAACTAACTAAAAAAAGAAGAGAAAAGACCCAAATCCATAAAATCAGAGATGAAAAAGGAAATGTAACAACAGACACCACAGAAATAAAAAAAATCATCAGAAATTACTACAAGGACCTGTATGCCAGCAAACAAGAAAACCTATCAGAAATGGATAGATTCCTGGACACATGCAATCTACCAAAATTGAACCATGAAGACATAGAAAACCTAAACAGACCCATAACTGAAACAGAAATTGAAACAGTAATAAAGGCCCTCCCAACAAAGAAAAGCCCAGGACCACATGGATTCACTGCTGAATTCTACCAGACATTTAAAGAAGAACTAATCCCATTTCTTCTCAAACTATTCAGAACAATCGAAAAAGAGGGAATCCTCCCAAATTCTTTCTATGAAGCCAGCATCACCTTAATCCCTAAGCCAGAGAAAGATGCAGCACTGAAAGAAAATTACAGACCAATATCCCTGATGAACATAGACAGAAAAATCCTCAATAAAATTCTGGCCAATAGAGTACAACAACACATCAGGAAAATCATCCACCCAGACCAAGTGGGATTCATCCCTGGTATGCAGGGATGGTTCAACATTCGCAAATCAATCAATGTGATTCACCACATTAACAGACTGCAAAAGAAAAACCGTATGATTATCTCAATTGATGCAGAGAAAGCATTTGATATAATTCAACACCCTTTCATGATGAAAACTCTAAGCAAATTGGGTATAGAAGGAACATTCCTCAATATAATCAAAGCAATCTATGAAAAACCCACAGCCAGAATCCTATTGAATGGGGAAAAGTTGGAAGCATTTCCACTGAAATCTGGCACAAGGCAGGGATGCCCACTCTCACCACTGCTATTTAACATAGTTCTGGAAGTTTTAGCCAGAGCCATCAGACAAGAAAAAGAAATCAAAGGAATACAAATCAAGAAGGAAGAAATCAAACTATCCCTCTTTGCAGACGATATGATTCTGTACTTAGAGGATCCAAAGAACTCTACTAAGAGACTATTGGAACTCATAGAGGAGTTTGGCAAAGTGGCAGGATATAAAATCAATGCACAAAAATCAACAGCCTTTGTATACACAAGCAATGCCATGACTGAGAAAGAACTGCTAAGATCAATCCCATTCACAATAGCTACAAAAACAATCAAACACCTTGGAATAAACTTAACCAAGGATGTCAAAGATCTCTACAATGAGAATTACAAAATCTTAAAGAAAGAAATAGAAGAGGATACCAAAAAATGGAAAAATTTTCCATGCTCATGGATTGGAAGAATCAACATCATCAAAATGTCCATTCTCCCAAAAGCAATTTATAAATTCAATGCAATCCCAATCAAGATTCCAAACACATTCTTCTCAGATCTAGAAAAAATGATGCTGAAATTCATATGGAGGCACAAGAGACCTCGAATAGCTAAAGCAATCTTGTACAACAAAAACAAAGCCAGAGGCATCACAATACCAGATTTCAGGACATACTACAGGGCAGTTGTAATCAAAACAGCATGGTACTAGTACAGAAACAGATGGATGGACCAATGGAACAGAATTGAAACACCAGAAATCAATCCAAACATCTACAGCCAACTTATATTTGATCAAGGGTCCAAAACCAATCCCTGGAGTAAGGACAGCCTATTCAACAAATGGTGCTGGGAAAATTGGATTTCCATGTGCAGAATAATGAAGCAAGACCCCTACCTTTCACCTTACACAAAAATCCACTCAACATGGATTAAAGACTTAAATCTACGACCCGACACCATCAAATTATTAGAGAGCATTGGAAAAACCCTGCAAGATATAGGTACCGGCAATGACTTCTTGGAAAACACCCCAGAAGCACAGGCAGTCAAAGCCAAAATTAACATTTGGGATTGCATCAAATTGAGAAGTTTCTGTACTGCAAAACAAACAGTCAGGAGAGTGAAGAGACAACTGACAGAATGGGAAAAAATATTTGCAAACTATGCAACAGATAAAGGGTTAATAACCAGAATCTACAAAGAGATCAAGAAACTCCACAAAAACAAAACCAACAACCCACTTAAGAGATGGGCCAAGGACTTCAATAGACATTTTTCAAAAGAGGAAATCCAAATGGCCAACAGGCACATGAAAAAATGTTCAAGGTCACTAGCAATCAGGGAAATGCAAATCAAAAGCACAATGAGGTTTCACCTCACCCCGGTTAGAATGGCTCACATACAGAAATCTACCAACAACAGATGCTGGCGAGGATGTGGGGAAAAAGGGACACTAACCCACTGTTGGTGGGAATGCAAACTGGTCAAGCCACTATGGAAATCAGTCTGGAGATTCCTCAGAAACCTGAAGATAACCCTACCGTTCGACCCAGCCATCCCACTCCTTGGAATTTACCCAAAGGTCTTTAAATTGACAAACAAAAAAGCGGTCTGCACCCTAATGTTTATCGCAGCACAATTCACAATAGCCAAGACCTGGAACCAACCTAAATGCCCATCAACGGTAGACTGGATAAAGAAATTATGGGATATGTATTCTTTAGAATACTATACTGCAGTAAGAAACAACGAAATCCAGTCATTTGCAACAAAATGGAGGAATCTGGAACACATCATGCTGAGTGAAGTAAGCCAGTCCCAAAGGGACAAATACCATATGTTCTCCCTGATTGGTGACAACTGACTGAACACCAAAAAGGAAACACCTGAAGCGAAATGGACACTATGAGAAATGGTGACTTGATCAGCATAGCCCTGACTGTTAATGGACAACTTAATACATTATCCCTCTTAGTATTTTTTTTGTCTGTTCTACTTAATATGACTGGTTTAATTCTGTAATTATCACACAGTTATTATTAAGTGTTGAAAATTAACTGAAATGTGATCCATGTTAAACATAAGAGTGGGTATAAGAGAGGGAAGAGATGTATAATTTGGGGCATGCTCGGGCTGACTTGCCCCTATTGGTAGAGTTGGAAACATACCAGAGGATTCCAGTTCAATCCCATCAAGGTGGCATGTGCCAATGCCATCTCACTATTCCAAGTGATCAATTTCAGTTCACAATTGATCATAATGAAAGGACTAAGAGTCAAAGGGAGCACATAAACAAGTCTAGTACCTGCTAACACTAACCGTTAGAACAAATAAAGGGGAGAGTGATCCAACATGGGAAGTGAGATACTCAGCAGACTCATAGAATGGCAGATGTCCTAAATAGCACTCTGGCCTCAGAATCAGCCCTAAAGGCACTTGGATCTGGCTGAAAAGCCCATGAGAGTATTTCAGGCATGGAAAGCCAAGACACTCTGGCAAAAAGATCTCTGTGAGTGAGATCCCAGTGGAAAGAACAGGTCTTCAAAGAGGGAGGTGCCTTTCTCTGAAGGGAGGAGAGAACCTCCACTTTGACTATGACCGTGTCTAAACAAGATAAGAGTCGGAGAACTCAGAGGGCTTCCATAGCCTTGGAAACTCATGACTGGAGCATAGGGAGATTACTGATGCCATAAACAGGAGTGTCAATTTGTAAAATCAACAACAGGAGTCACTGTGCACTTACTCCTCATGTAGGATCTCTGTCCTTAATGTGCTGTACATTGAGACTTAATGCTATAACGAGTACTCAAACAGTATATTTCACTTTGTGTTTCTATGGGGGTGCAAACGGTTGAAATCTTTACTTAATGTACACTAAACTGATCTTCTGTAAAAAAAAAAAAAAGAAAAAAAAAAAGAAACTATCAATTCCCAACTTGACTCTCACTGGGATTAAACATGACAATAAGTCTGATCTGAGTTCATCATCATTTAAAAAAATCATCTATTATTTTTCACTTTATGTCTCTGTGTGGGAGCAAACTGTTGAAATCCTTACTTAATGTATACTAAGCTGATCTTCTGTATATTAAGATAATCGAAAATGAATCTTGATGTGAATGGAAGGGGAGAGGGAGTGGGAAAGGGGTGGGTTGTGGGTGGGAGGGACGGTATGGGGGGGGGAAGCCATTGTAATCTATGAGTTGTACTTTGGAAATTTATATTCATTAAATAAAAGATAAAAAAATTATAGATAATTAAATTTACTGTCTGGGACTCTTGGTCGTGTGTAGTCATTTCTAGATTTGCTGGGGAAGCAGCTTAAGCTTAACTATTTGAGATCTTTCAAACTTGAGTTATGGCATCAGAAAACTTAAGACTGAGGTGTATAAAATGTTTGTAGGAGCCAGCACTCCAGTGTAGCAAGTAAAGCCACTGCCTACAACACTGGCATCCCATAAGGGTGCTAGTTGGGGGTCCCAGCTGCTCCACGACTTATCTAGCTCCCTGCTAATGTGCCTGAGAAAGCAGCAGAAAATGATCCAAGTGCTTGGGCCCCTTCATCCATGTGGGAGACCTAGAGGAAACTCCTGGGTCTCTGGCTTCAGACAGACCAGACCAGCTTCCACCATTGTGGCCATCTGGGGAGTGAACCAATGCATGGAAGTTCTTTCTCTCTGTCTTTCCTTCTCTGTAACTCTGCCTTTCAAGCAAGTAAATAAATCTTTAAAAATAAATGAAATGCTTGCATTCTGAGAGGAACTTTTTCTACCATAGCAGAAACTCAAATCCAGAGAGAGGTGGTGGTTTAGTCTAGATTACTGGGCTCTTTAGTGATAGAGTAAAAATCTCTAGGGCACTTCCAATGTTCTTTTCTGCTATCCCTTCCTATGTTGCAGTAGCTGACAAATGATTTATATAAAGACCCACGCCTTTGGATTCCAAATTAAAATATCCACTCTTCTCTGGGTCTACAGCTTGCTCATCTGCCTGGCATAATTTGTATTTGCCAGTTCCCATAATCACATGAGCCAATTCCAGAAAATATATTTATATCTATATCTATATAGATATCCATATTGGTATATATATACATATATATATATACACACATCCTATTGATTCTGTTCCTCTGAAGGATCCTAACACATCTCATATTATTAACATGTTGGATATAAAGAATAAAGAAAAACCTGATGTTCTATTGTATAGAATGAGTACAGTTAGCAATAACATAATGCATATATTTTTAAAATCTAGAAGAGAGGATTTTGAATGATTGCTACAAAGAAATCATAAATGTTTAAGGTGACAGATATGCTAAATTTATATATATATATATATTCTCTAAATGTCCATGGAAATGGAATTAAAAGATAAATTTATTTTGGTACAATTTGAAAAGTATAAATAGTTCTGTATAATATGCATTTCTATGAACTATTGGAAGACTGCTCATAAATAAATATATCATGTTGTATATATGATACACATGTAGAATTATTAACTACATATTCCACAAATATATAGAACTACTCTATGTCAATCAAAAATACAAATTAAACATAGATAGGCATTTGGGGCAGTGGTTAAGATGTCATTTGGGACACCCACATCCCAGAATACCTGAGTTCAAGTTCTGACTCTGTTTCTGATTCCAATTTACTGCTAATGTGCATCTTGGAAGGAAGAAGATGATGGCTCAAGTACTTTGGTTCCTGCCATCCATGTGGCAGACCTAAATTGAGTTCTGGCCTCCTGGTTTCAAATTCACCCAGATCCCACTATTGTGGGCATTTGGAAAGTGAAACAACCAATGCAAGATCTTTGTCAGCCTCTCTCTATATCTCTGCCTTTCAAATAAAATACCATATGTTCTCCCTGAACTGTGATAACTAATAGAGAACCTAAAAGGTAATCTATAGAAGTAAAATTGACACCATGAGAAGCAATGATCTGAACAGCCCTTGTCTCAACTGTTGAGGAACAGTTTTGTTTTTTCATACTATTTGTTGAACTCTTTACTTAACATAGAGTTAATCATATGTGTATAAAGTTAACTGAAAATAGATCTTAGTAAAAATAAATAAGAATGGGAATAGGAGAGAGAAGAGAAAGAAGGATGGGAGACTGGCGCTATGGCATAGTGGGTAAAGCTGCCGCCTGCAGTGCTGGCATCCCATATGGGTGCTGGTTCGAGTCCTGGCTGCTCCTCTTCTGATCCAGCTCTCTGCTATGGCCTGGGAAAGCAGTGGAAGATGGCCCAAGTCCTTGGGCTCCTGCACCCATGTGGGAGACCTGGAAGAAGCTCCTGGCTCTTGGCTTTGGATCGGCACAGCTCTGGCCATTGTGGCCATTTGGGGAGTGAATCAGTGGATGAAAGACCTCTCTCTCTCTCTCTCTCTCTCTCTCTCTCTCTCTCTGCCTCTGGCTCTCTGTAACTCTGCCTTTCAAATAAATAAATAAATATTTAAAAAAAAGAAAGGGGGTGGGAGAGTGAGTGAGAGGGTGGGTATGGTGGGAAGAATCACTATGTTTCTAAAGTTGTAATTATGAAATGTATGATGTTTGTATTCCTTAAATAAAAGGTTTCTGTGGAAAAATAATAAATAAATAAAAATAAAATATAAACAAAAAGGAAAAACAAGATGAACATAAATAAAAATTTTAAATATAAAATTTTAAAAAATACATTGGGTTTTGTGGTCCCATGTGGTTTTTGTTACATATTTTCCTCTTTTTTAAAGAAAACCTATAGTTTGATGACCTCTAATCTATTGTGTGGTAATGGAAAATCAAGTTTATCTTTGTGTTCCAAGGGGATGTTTTCTAGAGACTGCAAATTCAGAGCAGCCTTAATTGTTTCTAATTATATTTTACTCTGATTATTCTTATTTTGTATTCCCACTACCTCTGCCTTTTATGTGAAGATTTCTAGGACCCATATCTTTGCATTTATGCTATATGTGTTATACACACAAACCTAGCTACCCCACACCATTCTGTTCTGTTTCAGGCTGGGGCTTGACAAGGGCAAGGGCAATATGGAGCAGATGCTGTCATCCTTGAAAGACACATTCAGCTGGGGGAATGGGAACTTATTGATTTAAACAGATTTTTTTTTTTTTTGCTCTTCAAGAAGGGAGGGGGAATGATTTCTGTCTGACCTCAAGGTCTCAGCAAGGTCCCTGGGGAGTAGCCAAACTCTATAGTGCTCAGTGAACTGAACCAAGGTGAGGACTCTTAAATTGACTCTGTGTGTGGGGGGGAGGGCGGTGGGTGTGGGGGTGAGGGTGGGTGTAGGTGCTATAGCATGCTCAGTAAGAGCCATTGCCTCTGGAGTCCAAGTGCTAGCCCCAGCCCCAGAGGAGAATCTAAAAGTGAGAATGGCTATGTACAGTAAAACCCTGTGTCAACATCTCCTCTAAATTTTCCTGTATCAGTTTACAGATAGAATTTATTGGTAAACATTTAGCCAGCAAGGTCTTCAATGGTCAATTTAATAGCAGTGATAACACTGAGAAACCCAGTCCAGGATGGGTTGGCTGTTGCTAAGGAAGATCAGGGTTGGGATTAAGACAGAGGGTCTATATGAAATACTACAAAATATATGAGTCATCCCTACCCTCTTTTCTCAGATCTGCAGTAATCCATCTCATTGCTAATCAATTTCCACTCTACACTCAAAGCTGCCTTCTACAGGGCCACAGACTCCATAACAGAAGCAATTCAAGTCTGGTGATGAATGATGTTATCCATTAATTCCAGAAGCCTCTCCTGGAAGATTCTGAGGAGGCATATCTCTGTTCTCAACTCAGACTCCAGCAAGCCAGAGAAAATTCCAATTATTGACAATGTTTTATTATGCTTTGTATAGTGTGTAAAAGATGTTAGAACTAAGATAGGGGAAGGGTTCTCCTTGGTACATCTTAAACATTAGTTGGTAAATCCAAGAAGCTACCATGCTCTTCGATTTACACAGAAGTTTTGTTAACATTATTTTTAAGCATTCTTTATTTATATAAAGGGAACTTATTTCGTGTATTTCATATATACAGTTTAAAGAGCATTACTCACACAATACCAGCCCAGAAATCAGGTAACCCAGTATATCCGAAATTGATTTTCCTAAGGCTGACAGTATTTTTATGGATCCATGAAAAATATTTAATTTATCTTAAAATCAGAGGCATAAACAAACTTTTATGTTGAAGAAAGTGTTTAAATATACAATATTGAGGGATGAGGAAAATTTAATTAATGAGTACTAGATTCTAACTAGATAAGAATAAGAAGTTCTTGGGTTTTATTGCACAGTAAGATGACTTAGATAATACATATCTTTTTAAAATTAATTCAACAGGTAGAGTTATAGACAGTGAGAGGGAGAAACAGAGAGAAAGGTCTTCCCTCTGTTGGTTCACTCCCGAAATGGCTACCATGGCCAGCGCTGCACCGATCCGAAGCCAGGAGCCAGATGCCCTTTCCTGGTCTCCCATGCGGGTACAGGGGCTCAAGCACTTGGGCCATCCTCCACTGCCCTCACAGGCCACAGCAGAGAGCTGGACTGGAAGAGGAGCAACCAGGACTAGAACCCGGCCCCCGTATGAGATGCCAGCGCTGCAGGCGGAGGATTAACCAAGTGAGCCACGGCGCCAGCCCCAACTTAGATAATATTAACTTACTATATATTTCTCTAAGAAAACAAACTAAAAGATTTGGACTTTTGATGTTTTCACCACAAAGAAGTGTTAAATGTTTGAATAGACAAGTATGTTTACCCTGATTGGACATTGCACAATGTATACATGTACTGAAACATCACATACTAGCCCATATAACTATACAATTTTTGTATCTGTAAATGTTTCTTAAAGTTATCAAAAAATTTAATGTATGTCAATATACACCAACAGAGTGTTTTGTTTTTAGTAAAGAAGGGGATCCACAACATCAAAGTGCCTAGGGCACACAAAATCAGAAAGCATTCCTAGGTATATCAACGATTCCTGAAGGTACACAACCTAAAGGGTAGAATGGCCCACTAGAGAACCAGTACTTCTTTTAATCAGGGAAATCTTGGAAAACACAAACATCAATTCCCATCAGGCGAAAAGTCAAACACTTGAAACTCCAAGCATGGCACGGCTTCATCCTCTTTGCAAACAGCAAGAGGAAGTTCACCTATCAACTGCCATATTAAATAAACTGCGGAGGCCAATACTGCCAGAGGGAAGCTTTTTATCAAAGCTGTAATGTCTCTGGTGAGTAAGACCAGAAATGTCCTGACATATAAATATTTATATACAACTTCATCAGATGAGACAGCCAATACTTAAAAGAAACAGTGACACAAGTGTGTATACGCAGACAGAAAGAGACTTCAGAAGGTACTGGTCTCTGGCCCAAAACCACTTTTAAGGGATATTTCCATACTGGGTGAACCATTCAGACCCCTAGGGTCTGCCAAATTGTTGCCAGCTGGACAAGCAAAGGCTTTTTGCAATGGAAAGTGTGCAGGGTGTTTAAATTGTAAGCACTGCTTATGGAAATTAAGTCTGATTAGTAAACTTGTCTAAGTTTTCCAGTGAGACTCTGCAGCTTGGAGCAATGGAAGGGGTGCTGGTTTGTATAGGAATAAATCTATTGTGAAGGTTCTAAACCTGGCACATGCAGTTGCTGCCTCTTTACCACTGTGGTTAGAGAAGCTGGTCTTTAATGCTTATGACCCAAGGGATTTTCCTAATCTCTTACATCATTGAGGGACTCTTGAAACATCTTCTAGAAAATTGTCCCCTATGTTCAGTTTCTTCTTTTCCTTCTAGAATCTGTATCAAAGATGGATGCTTTCAAGTCCTGCCCTGATCATGGGTAAATAGGTATTACCTTTGTGGTGACTGTCAGGTCTCTATCTACAAAAGCTTTCTTGCTCCAGTTCATAAGCCCTGTCAAAATGCAATGGTGCCTGTGTTCTTTCAATTTAATTATTCCATTGGGGCTCCACGGTTTTTCCTTTTCAAGGTTCTCCAATTAAAATGCAAACAAATAGCTAAGGCAGAGGCCACTGATTCCCAAAGTGCATTCTGCCATATGGTCATAGATTATTTCTTAAGGGTTTGGTGTTCAAACAAGTTTTGGGAATACTGGTATAAATAAAATCAAGGAGATTTCTTAGAGTTTTTTTCCAAGAGAATATACTATGTAGCATTACTAAATTTATTTGACAAAAAAACACACGTGATCAGACTTCTGTTACATATAACATAATTTGAGAAATGGGCTCTAAACTTATTGGAGCTAACATTATAGTGAGGATTGATTTGATGGAGTTATGCCAACTGAATCCATGAGCTGAGGCCCAGGCTCTGAGCAAATCAGACCCAGAAAAGTCTGACCTGTCTTGGGATAGTGTTTTAAGTAATAAGATAGAAGAAGAGCACAATTGGGCTAAATGCTAGCTCTGGATACTCATATTAAAGTACATCTATGACATAAATTATACAGAAAAGACACTTTAGCAATGAACTATATATAACACAAAAACTAGCAGAGAGACAATGAGATGCTGAGCAGGCAAGTTTTGATATATCTGGAGCATGGGAAGCTGCCAGGAAAGATTCCATAATCTGATCCAGTCCTGGCTTCATCTACCTAGTTACTCCTGAGGGTCTTCCTGAAAAAGGCCCCACTCTCTGGTCTACTGGAGAATTTTTCCTCTGGTACCCAGTAATAATAACCATTCAAATTACCCCATTTTTTTCTGATTTACTTTCTTAAATCTTTATATGAAAGGTTTGCTACACATTCCTGCTCCCAAATTACTCGGTTAACCTCTATGGATAAATCTTCATTTCGTTTTCTCTGATTCTCTCTAACAATTCCTGGACTCTTCCTCCCACTCAACTCTTAAATATAAATGTCCCCATGGTTTTCTCCTGGGAGAACTTCTTATATCCATCCTTGGTAAGGTTATCTATCAATCAAGTTTGACTTTAGCCAAGATCTTAAGCAAACAACCCAGACTAGCTTGCATTAACTCTGACCTACAGAGCTATGAGTTGATAAATAAGTGCTTTTTTTTAATAATTGCTGTTTTAAGGCACTATGTTGTGGTAATTTATCACACAGCAAAGACAACTAATAAACCCTGAAATTCAATTAATTACTAAGTTCTTTAATTTCTACCTCACAAATATTTCCCAAATCTGATTTCTAATTTCTCCAGACTTTTTCTTTCTTTCTTTCTTTCTTTCTTTCTTTCTTTCTTTCTTTCTTTCTTTCTTTCTTTCTTTCTTTCTTTCTTTCTTTCTTTCTTTCTTTCTTTCTTTTGTCTTTAAAATTTTTATTTAGGTATTTATGTGAGAGGCAGAGATACCAGACAGACAAATGGAGCTCTCACCCACTACTTCAGATGCATTTTATTTCTTTAAAAAGCAGAGAGAGAGAGAGAGAGAGAGAGAGAGAGATTGATTGATTCCATACACCATACACTGGTTCCCCCCCCAAATGGCCACAACAGCTGGGGTTGGGCCAGGCCAAAGCCAGGAGTTAGGAGCTTCCTCTGGGTCTCCTATATGGGTATAGGGTCCTAAATAATTGGACCATCTTCTGCTGCTTTCCCAGGAACATTAGTAGGGAGCTGGATCACATATGGAGCAGCCAAGACTCACACTGGAGCCCATATGGATGACAGCCAATATGCTTAAGCTGGTACACCATAGTGCTGGCTCTTCTAGACTTTTTCAAGGATCTCATTGTGGGGGAAGTGGGGGTAGAAAACTGTCTTGATTGAGGACCACTGAACTAATGCAAAAAGACTATGGCTCTCTATAACCAAGCTGTTTTATTTTTTCAGGAAATAATATTACAAGACCTGAAGAGGATAGAATCTGTGGTATCAAGAGTAAAGTATTCTAAATGTAGGAAAGATAGATGGACTGGGATTCTGGGAGAGCCTTTTGATATGTCTTTTAAAAAATAAGGAACTTTGGTGGTTTGGAGAGAGTCTGTGACTCATTGGACTATAGGCCACTTCTATTTAGAAAGTATCATTGATTCTGGGAGGTTAAAAGAGCTGGTGCAGTGGTTAAGATGCCTGGGTTCCTTACATCCCATACGAGAGAGCCTGGCAGCTCCTTTGATCCCAATCCAGCTTCCTGTTAATGTATATACTAGGAGGCAGTAGATGATATTCAAGTATTTGTGTCTCTGCCACCCATGAGGAAGACCTGAATGAAGTTCCTGGCTCCTGCCTTTGGCCAAGCACATTCCTGGTTTATGCAAGCATTTTGGGGGTGAATCAACAGATGGACTATCCCTCTGTCTCTTTCTCTCTCTCTGGCTCTCTGTCTTCTGAATAAAGTGAAACTAAATAAATTTTTAAAAACTTATAAAAGGAAGGAAATGTTTTCTTATGACTTCTTCTGTTTAAGACTTAGTAACAAGAACTTTTAGTTTCCTTCTAAATTGTTTTGGCAAGAACTCTGAGCGTCTACATGAAAAAAAAAAAAGAGTATGAACTTATTTGTTTGGAGTATACCTTGGGGTACTTGTTTTAAGAGTGTGAGTTTGGTTGTTAGGTGTCAGGAAGTCAAGAAACTTCAACAGGAGTGGGCATTTGACACAACTGTTAAGATGTCACTTGGGATTTCTGAATCCCATATCAGAGTGCCTTGTTCACATCCAGGATCCTCTGCTTCTGATCCAACTTACTGCTAATGTGATCCCTAGGAGGCATCAGATGATGGCTTAAGAAGTTGGGTCCTTGACACCCAAGACAGAGATCTGAATGGAGTTCCTGGCTCCTAGCTCCAGCCTGACTCTGCTGCAGGTATTGTGGAAAACTGGGAAGTAAACATGAAGATTGGAGATCTCTGTCTCTCTGCATCTCAAATAAATGAAAAATTTAAAACAAGAAAGCTCAACAGCATGAAATTCTAATGCTAATTATATACTCAAGAGAAATGAAAATATGTATATATAAAAATACTCGGGCACAGATGTTCATATCAACATTATTCATAATAGCCAAAAGGCAGAAACAAACCAAATGTCCACTAACAAACTTATAAATAAAATGTGTTTTATTTATCTATATAATAGAATATTATTAGTAAATAGACATGACAGAACATGGATGACTCTTAAAAACATTTTGATAAGTATAAAAAGCCAGTCACAAAGGATCATATAGTATATGATTCAGTAATTTTAAACATCCAGAAAAGCAAATATATAGAAATAGAAAGTGAGTTAACGGTTAGGGTTAGGGAGTTAGGGGGTAGGAGATATGATGAAAATGTTCTAGAATTCATTACAGTGATGATTGTACATTTCTGTGAATATTGAACTTCACACTTTGAGTGATTTAAGTTTATGATATGTGAATTATATCTTAAGCTGTTACCAAAGAAGTAATCCCAACAATTCTGGAATCAGATCTTCGTACTACGCCGAAGCAATAGGAAATGGGAAAGGCAAGTTTGGTTGAGTCTGGCTTGGAAATTCAGGATTCTAGAGCAAGGTGGAGGTACTGTCTAGGAAAATAGTCTTTTTTAACCTCTTTTAAGCAAACTTTTTTTTCCTGCTAAATGAGGCTGAGCCAGTCTCCCAGCTGTAGCCTTAGAGTGAGTTACTATTCCAGAGCATGTGTATAGGAGAAGCTTATGTGTTATGTTTGCTCATGGTTTGAATATGGATTGTCCTCACCAAAACTCATTTTGTATCTTGGTGTTCAAAATGGCATTGATGGGAAGTAGGGCCTAGTGGAATGTGATTAGGTCATGGGTGCAGAGCCCTTATGAATAAATCGATGCTTTTCTCTTGGGAATGTATTTGGTATTGTGGAAGTTCATCCTCTTTTCTTTCCAACTCTCTGTACATGTGCCTGCTTGCCCTTCCACTTTCAGCCATGAGTTGAAACAGCATGCGGCTCTCACCAGAAGATGAGAAGATGTTAGCACCATGTTAGCAATGTAAATTACTTAATCTTAGCTAATTTATTATAGAAAAATAAAATGGGCTAACACACACCTAAAGTTCTTAGATGTTCTAGAAATCTTCTGAGATTTGACTCGTTAAGCCACTGCAATTTCTAAATGTCAAATTAAATTCAAATTTTAAAAAATCTAGCTTATCTTTTCAACAGATGGTATTGGAAAAATAAGATATCCATCTGTTCTCCTCCAATCTTCCCCTAAAAAATTGATCTTTACCTCACCCCATACACAATGATCAACACAGAATACATCAGAGACTTAAATGCAAGAGCTGAACTATAAAATTTCCAGAAGACAACATGAAATAAAATAAACTATTAGATTAGATAAAGAATTCTTACATATGAAAGCAGGACATAATGCATGAAAGAAAAATTATGCTTAGTCAAAGTGAAATATTTTTCTATTGAAAGGTTAACAAGGGCTGATACTGTGACTCAATGGGTTAAGCTGCTGTCTGTGGTGCCAGAGCCCATATCAGAGCCCTGATTAAAACCCCAGCTGCTCCACTTGCAATCTTTCTCCCTGCTAATGTGCCTGGGAAGGCAGAAGGTGATGGTACAAGTACTTGGGGCCCTGTCACCCATGTGGGAGAGCCACATGGAGTTCTAGGCTCCTGACTTGGCCTGGCCCAGTTGTGGCCATTTGGGTACTGAACCAATGGATAGATTTCTTTCTCTCTGTCTCTCCCTCTCTATCTGTCACTCTGCCTTTCAAATAAATAAAAAATAAATCTTTTAAAAAATAAAAGATAAGAAAACCATTAAGAAATGAAAACATGCTATAGACTGGGAGAAAATATTTTCAAATCACATATTGACAAATTACTTGTGTTGAGAATAATAAGGTAAATAACTCAGTTAAAAACGGGCTAAGGATCTGAATGAATACTTTCCAGAGAAAATACACAAAAATTCAATAATAATGTGAAAATATGTTCAGCCTGATTGATCATTAATAAAATGTGGAGGAAAGCCACAATGAGATACTACTTCATACCCACTAGGATGGCTCTAATATAAAAAACAGACAATAACAAGTGTTGGTAAAGATGTAGAGAAACTGGAACACTTACTGGTTGGGAAAGGAAAACGATGTAACATCTTTGAAAAACAGTTTGATGGTTTCTTAATATTTTAAACATACATATAACATAAACCAGTAATATAATCCCTAGATATTCACCTAAGATAAATCAAGACATATGCCCACTTAAGAATCTGTACATAAATGTTCATAGCAATATTATTAACAATAGTGAAAATATGGAAACAATCTAAGTATCTACCAAAAGATGAATGGCTTATTATAATGTGTCATTCCCACACAATGGTATGTTATTCATCCATAAAAGAAATGAAGATGAACCTTGAAAACATGCTAAGAGAAGGAAGTCAGGAATAAAAGCCCATACATTGTATGATTCCATTTATACTAAGTGAATAGAATAGGAAAATCTGTTGATAAAGAAAGTGTTTAGAGATGGAAAGGGTTTGAATAAGGAGATTGGAGGGTGATATCTAAAGGATTCAAATTTTATTTTTGGAGTGATGAAAAATTCTAAAATTGTTGTGATGAATGCAGAACTCTATGAATATACTAAAAGTCATGGGATTTTTATCCATAAAATGGGTGAATTGTTTAAAAAGTTGGGGGGGGGTACTGGTGATGGCACCACAGGCTGAGCTGGTGGTGGAGCAGCAGGTTGAGCCACCACTTACAATACTGGCATCCCATATGAGCACCAGTTCAAGTCTTGTCTGTTCTGCTTCCTATCTAGCTCCCTTGTTATGGTGCCTGAGAAAGCAGTGGAATATGGCCCCCAAGTACTTGTGCCCCTGCTACCCACATGGGGAACCTGGATGGAGTTCTTGGCTTCTGGCTTCAACTTGGCCCATCCCTGGTCATTGCAGCCATTTTGGGAATGAACCAGTGGATGGAAGATTTCCATCTCTTTCTGTTTCTCGACCATCTCTATCACTATGGCTTTAAAACAAACAAATAAATAAATAAGACTTTTTTAAAAGATAGATTGTATGATATGGAGATTATATCTCTATAAATCCATTTTAAAAACTGGTATTAGAAACAGTGCTTTCTCTGCTACTGTTAATGGATGAAAATAATGAGACTCTTTAATCAACACACAATTATTCTTAGGCATTTAAATTTAAGTGAAAAGTGATCCCTGTTAAATATAAGAGTGGGAATAAGAGAGGTAGGAGATGTACAGTTTGGGACATGCTCACTCTTGGACTTAACCCTAACGGTAGAGCTAGAAATGTGCCAGGGGATTCCAAATCAATCCCATCATAGTGGCATGCACCAATGCCATCTCACTAGTCAAAGTGATAAGTTTCAGTTCATAACTGATCATAATGATAGGATTAAGTGTCAAAAGGATCACATAAACAAGACTAATGTGTCATAATAATAACTGATAGAATTAAAAAGGAGAGAACAATCCAACATGGGAAGTGAGATACACAGCAGACTCATAGAATGGCAGATGTCCTAAACAGCACTCTGGCCTCAGAATCAGCCCCCCCCCCTTTTTTTTGACAGGCATAGTGGACAGTGAGAGAGAGAGACAGAGAGAAAGGTCTTCCTTTTGCCGTTGGTTCACCCTCCAATGGCCGCCGCGGCTGGTGTGCTGCGGCTGGCGCACCGCGCTGATCCGAAGGCAGGAGCCAGGAGCGTCTCCCGGTCTCCCATGGGGTGCAGGGCCCAAGCACTTGGGCCATCCTCAACTACACTCCCGGGCCATAGCAGAGAGCTGGCCTGGAAGGGGGGCAACCGGGACAGAATCTGGCGCCCCGACTGGGACTAGAACCTGGTGTGCCAGCGCCGCTAGGTGGAGGATTATCCTATTGAGCCGCGGTCCTGGCCAGAATCAGCCCTTAAGGCATTCAGATCTGCCTAAAAAGCCCATGAGAGTTTCACAGACATGGAAAGCCAAGACACTGTCGCAAAAAAAAAAAATGACCTATATGAAAGATCTCTATGAGTGAGATCTCAGAGGAAAAAACAGGCCATCAAAGAAGGAGGTACCTTTCTCTGAAGGGAGGAGAGAACTTCCACTTCGACTATGGCCTTGTCTAAATAAGATCAGAGTTTGTGAACTCAAGAGGCTTCCATAGCCTTGTCAGCTCATGACAAGAGCCTCAGGTGATTACTGACATCATAAATAAGAGTGTCAATTGTTAAATCAACAATGGGAGTCACTGTGCACCTACTCCCCATGTAGAATCTCTGTCCTTAATGTGTTGTACTATGCGAATTAATGGTAAAACTACTACTCAAACAGTATTCTATATTTTGTGTGTCTGTGTGGATGCAGTCTGTTGAAATCTTTACTTACTGCGTACTAAGTTGATCTTCTGTATATAAAGATAATTGAAAATGAATCTTGATAAAGAATGGGATAGGAGATGGAGTGGGAGATGGGATGGTTGTGGGTGGGAGAGTTTATGGGGGGAAAAGCCACTATAGTCCAAAAGTTGTACATTAGAATTTTATATTTATTAAATAAAAGTTGAAAAAAAGAAAATAATGAGAAAGATTAAAATAAATAACTACAAATGAGAGCGAAGCTCCTCAAACAATTGGTGGTGGAACAGTCTGTATCTCTGGGTAGATCAGTCCGAATTTGATGAAATTTTCAGTGATTTCAAGAAATAGTGTGCACATAGCTCTAATTGCTAACCACCCCCAGCAGCACCAATCATTGTCCCTCATTGAAAATAGCACCATTGTGGTTGGAATGCCTTGATAATAGAGAAGTCAAATGTTTGTCACTGCTTAGTGTCTCTCTGTTTAGTGAGTCCTCTGCCTTCTCCTCATACAATCCACATTGGAAAGAAGCAAATTCATAGAATGGCAGATGTCCTAAACAGCACTCTGGCCTCAGAATCAGCCCTTAAGGCATTTGGATCTGGCTGAAGAGCCCATGAGAGTATTTTAGGCATGGAAAGCCAAGACACTCTGGGAAAAAAAAAAAAAAAAACCTAAATGAAAGATCTCTGCGAGTGAGATCCCAGTGCAAATAACGGGCCATCAAAGAAGGAGGTACCTTTCTCTGAAGGGAGGAGAGAACTTCCACTTTGACTACGACCTTGTCTAAATATGATCAGAGTTGGTGAACTCAAAAGGCTTCCATAGCCGTGGCAACTCATGACAAGAGCCTTGTGTGATTACTGACGCCATAAACAAGAGTGTCAATTGTTAAGTCAACAACAGGAGTCACTGTGCACTTACTCCTCATATAGAATCTCTGTCCTTAATGTGTTGTCCCATGTGAATTAATGCTATAACTAGTACTCAAACAGTATTTTACACTTTATGTTCTGTGTGGGTGCAAACTGATGAAATCTCTACTTAATATATACCAAATTGATCTTCTGTATATAAAGAGAATTGAAAATGAATCTTGATGTGAATGGAATCGGAGAGGGAGCAGGAGATGGGAGGGGTGTGGGTGCGAGGGAAGTTATGGGGGGAGGAAGCCATTGTAATCATAAACTGTACTTTGGAAAATTATATTTACTAAATAAAAGTTTAAAAAAAACAACACTTGAGAATAACTGTGTATTGATTACAGTATCTTTTATAAAGTGATCACTGTTAAATATAAGAGTGGGAATAAGAGAGGGAAGAGATGTGCGATTCGGGACATGCTCAAGCTGACTTACCTCAAACGGTAGAGTTAGAAACATACCAGGGGATTCTAATTCAATCCCATCAAGGTGGCATGTACCAATGCCATCTCACTAGTGCCGCTGATCAATTTCTGTTCACAATTGAGCATAATGATAGGACTAAGAGCCAAAGGGAGCACATAAACAAGACTAGTACTAGCTGATAGAATCAAAAAGGGAGAGAACGATCCAACATGGGAAGTGAGATACACAGCAGACTCATAGAATGGCAGATGTCCTAAACAGCACTCTGGCCTCAGAATCAGCCCTTAAGGCATGTGGATCTGGCTGAAAAGCCCATGAGAGTATTACAGGCATGGAAAGCCAAAACACTCTGGAAAAAAAAAACAAAACACCAAAACCTAAATGAAATATCTCTGTGAGTGAGATCCCAGTGAAAAGAACAGGTCATAAAAGAAGGAGGTACCTTTCTCTGAAGGAAGGACAAAACTTCCACTCTGAGTACGCCCTTGCCTAAATATGATCAGAGTTGGTGAACTCAAAAGGCTTCCATAGCCTTGGCAACTCATGACAAGAGCCTAGGGTGATTACTGATGCCATAAACAAGAGTGTCAATTTGTTAAGTCAACAACAGGAGTCACTGTGCACTTACTCCTCATGTAGGATCTCTGTCCTTAATGTGCTGTACATTGTGATTTAATGCTATAACTAGTACTCAAACAGTATTTTTCACTTTGTGTTTCTATGTGCGTGCAAAATGTTGAAATCTTTACTTAATATATGCTAAACTGATCTTCTGTATATAAAGATAACTGAAAATGTATCTTGATGTGAATGGAAGGGGGGAGGGATCGGGAAAGGGGAGGGCTGTGGGTGGGAGGGAAGTTATGGGGGGGAAGCCATTGTAATCCATAAGCTGTATTTTGGAAATTTATATTCATTAAATAAAAGTTAAAAAAATAAAAAATTAAAAAAAAAAAACAAAAAAATCAAAATTACACGTTTGAGCATATTCTTTGACCATGTCATCACGAGCAGAAACAAATATCTGAATATAAGAATTCTGAAAATATCATTTAGGAATCATCCTAGAAAACCACCAAGGTAAGACTGTATCATGTTGACCATCTTTGGAGTATAGACATGTTAGAGTACATTGAGAGGAGTAGTAACTTGGTAGGAAAAACAACGTCTAGACAGGACCAACACTGTAAGATGAATGTTTTGTTACACTGGGGCTAAAGGTACTCTTAATGGTCATATATTAATGCCTCCTACTGAACAAAAGCCCATAAAAGAGAAGTGATCAGGCCAATATCACATGGCCAATGGAGAGCAGAGTGAAGACTAGAATTCAGGTCTCTGAAATCACAATATAAGGCTCTTTTCATTTGCTAAATATTAAACAGTGATAGACTAGTCAGTATGGGAGGCTGGAACACTAAGCTGAAACTTTTGGTTTAAATGATCGAGTTCCCCCTCTACCACTGCCCAGAGCCAGGAGTGGCTCATCAGTAATGAAACTCTAGGAGTATAAATTACTGGAGACATAGCTGATTTCTAGGCTACACTTAGTCTTTTCTTTCCAGAAGGGCAGTTTGATCATCTCCAGCTCAAGTTCCCTCTTAATGTGCAAAATCTATCACCGCACACATGGGGAGGTAGTTTACAAAGTGTCACCTTTCACAGAGCCCAGCCTGGATTTCCACTTTTGCTCTTTTCCACTTCATGTTTAAGCCAATCCTCCCCAAGCCTGTCTCCAAGAATTTGTGGGAGGATGGGTAAGGGAAGTTTTGGTAATACAAGCATCACCTTTCCAGCTTTGATTTTCTCACGTGAAGATCAATGATAACTGATCTTCCATTTGGGGAATAATTTATGGCCACGTGGCCTTTTCTATTGAGCTCAACTTTGACTGACAGGATAATAACAGTAGAAGGAGGAGAGAGGTTAGGAAAGTTGGAGGCCAGGGGAGTGTAAGTAAGACCAGATGCAACTAGAGGAAGCAGTGATAACAGGGGAGGAAAAGCTGGCAAAGAAATGACACATACACCTTGAGAAGTGCACTCAATGTTTCCAAGGTTAAATCCAACCATCTTCCTGTGTTTCCTGCAATTGCCTTTGTGCTCATAGTACCCAGTTATTTTTTATGGCAAGGGGGAAGGTTTTCCTAGAATACTCAGCAGCAGTTCTAGCATCCTTTGTGCTCTTATCTTCATCTTTTGCTTCTGTTCTAGTTTCCAGGGTGACTTTGGAATTGGCTTAAAACTTTCCCCTGTTATTCTGAGACTTACCAGAAAAGTACAGATAAAACATAAAATAAGTTCACCTAATTGAAAACGGACCTAACAAATTAACACAAGTACTGAAGTTCATAGTAGGTCATAGACATGTATCTTGAGACAACAGTGAATCTTTTCTTGTACAGATCCTCAGTATGGACAAAACTAAACCCAGGGATGCCAATCAGTGTGCCATGAAAAGAGTAGTATGAGAACCAGATGCACCCCTATGTATGATGCCAAACAGCTGGAAGTCTATTATTAAAGCTTTGCAACTCTAACAGAAGCATCATACTTTCTGCTTTATGGAATTGATTTTCAGACCAGACTATGTATCTATTGAACCATTATTATCAGTGAACCAGTAATTTGGGTTCCAGTTTTTATATACCCATGACCTTTATGCATGAAGGTCAATGTATGGCTTAATTATGAAAATTAATTATTAGATAATTTTGGCAACATACCACAATCATGCCAGAAGCCAAGGAATCAAAAGAATAACTGCCTGAGACTACATCATCATCTAACTTTCTATCAGATACTCCTTGATATCCCAGAAATAGTTTCTGCCCCTGGGAATAGTCAGGGCCTTACCAACTACTCCTTATTCCATTTACAACTTTTTTCTGGTGTGAGGTATCAATACACATATATTTGTACTGTGATATTTAGTTTTACTATCTACATAGACCACAGCTATCTCACAGACAAGAGGTCAGGATACCAGTCTTCTATACTAGCAAAACATAAGTCCTACCTGGATCAAGGACTCCAAAAAAGTACATCTAAACAAAATGAAAACAGAAGGAAATGAGAGCCACATTTATAACTGCTAGTCTATCAGTTTGAGCTAAATGGTACACATAAGAGTAGAAGTGACAATAAATTTAATATAATCAAATGGGCTCTTTTCGCTGATCATTATTTAAATGGAGGGGAGAAAACAACTTCACTTGATTTATTTGGGATCCAGTAAGGACATACACTGAAATAAAGTAATGGCCTTGGTTTCATGAGTAAAATGTTGCACAACAAACAGCTTTGACCATACTTTTGTCCTTTCCAGTTTACTGCTTGATGCCACTTGCAGCCAAAGACAGGCACTAGACTCTCATCCAAGCAAGTCCAAACCATTGCAACACATGTTCCTTTAGCCTCCAGAGAGGAAGATCATATTCATAAGTATTAAGAATACCCACTAATAATCAAAGTGACTGACAGGTGGTAACATTAGAACTGTCCTCACTAGTATTGGGAAATGGGCTGGGATCCAAAATTTTGCATTTGACCCCAATTTTCAAGCACCTCTTTTGTGATTAGTAGGTTTGTCCACACATCCTCAAATTTTGTTATTTAATATCCTTACTATGATGATACAACAATGTTTAATTTGTGGGTTACCCCATGAATACTACTAATATTACCATTAATTTTTGCATAGTTAGTTCCTAATCATTCAGTATCTTCTATAAATAGCATTTCCCAGTGTGCTTGCTCTTTCTCCCATTCTCTGTATATATGAGGTATCTTCAAAAAAGTTTATGGAAAATGCACATTACACAAACTGTGAATGGATTTCAAATTTTTTTGCACCAAACTGAACATTTAATTCTATATTTCCACAAACTTTTTGAAATACTATTGTATGTGTGGTTCATTAAAAAGTGCTTGTGGTTAAATAAGATTGGGACATTCTGAATTTCATTAAACAGATGTCCTTGCTCTAGGACTTCTCAGAACATTTAATGTGCCAATGAACACTATGGATCTCTAGGAAAGGCATAAAATATGCAGCATTTCACAATCTTATTTGATTATGCAACATTTTTTTTCTTAAGAACTTCAGGTTTTACACCAATGAGGCCAGCTCTCCTCACAATACACTTGCTTTAAATGTCATTACTCAGTGATTTCCAATGAAAGTACCTGATAGAAGCTGCCCAGGTGGAACATCCAGTACTTTGAAAGTCCTTTGATCTCTTCTGATAGGCCTAAGAACAGCATCTTGGGCACTGAAGCAAGACCTCTCAGAACATTTACCTGAGCCATATGAACATCCCTTCATGTTAATTCATTTAATCAGCAAACATTTATAAAGAATCCGCAATGTACCAAAGCTGAGCATAAATTAAAAAAAATAGGACTACTTTTACTCTGCCTGGTGGAGATAGTTGTCTTCAAAGATAAAATGATGTTTAAACTAATTAATTAAACTAACATTTAAAGAGAGATATTTTAAAGAGAGGGAACTGCATATATACAGGTATAGATGCCTTAAATGGTGTTGTTCTGTTCCATTGAGCAATACTCTATAATATTTCTGTACATATACAACATGTCCTTTGGTAGCATTTAATAATATATTTTACAAAAGATGGAACTGACACTTAAAGGACTTGGAGAGTTGTGCTACTGTCAAATTTTATTATAGGATGAAAATATACTCATCACTGAAGTAGAGATCATTTACCCAAAAGGTGGAGGTGTCCCTTTATATAGAGAATGACTTCAAAAATCTCATGCAGCTTTGCATCAGCTTTTTGTTTTATTTTTCCATGAATTTTTGAAGCCCTCTCATATTATCAGGAGCAATCACAGAATGCCAAAGTGTGTTATATCACCACAAAACATTAGAAATTCATGCTGAGAGTGATGAAGGTCATAGCTGTTAAGATGATGCTTGGGATGCCTACATCCTATATTAGAATGTCAGGGTTTGAGTCTCAGTTCTGCTGTCAATTTCAGTTTCTTGCTAAGGTGTACCTTGGGAGCCAGCAGGTGATGATTCAAGCAGTTGGGTTCCTGAAACCCACATGGGAGATCTGGATTGAGTTCCTTGTTCCCAGCAGGCATTTGGGGAGTAAATGTGGAGTTTCTTTCACTCTCTCTCTCTCTCGCTCTCTCAAATAAAATAAAATAAAATAATGTTTTAAAGAGGGTCAGTGTTGTGGCATAGAGGGTAAAACCACTACCTGCAATGCCAGCATCCCATATGAGTGTCAATTCAAGTTTTAGTTGCTCCACTTTTGATCCAACTCCCTGCTAATGTGCCTGGGAACGCAGGACAAGATGGCCCAAGTACTTGGGCCCCTGCCACCCACGTGGGAGACCTGAAAGGAATTCCTGTCTCCTGGCTTTGCCCAGGGCTGTGGCCATTTGTGGAGTGAACTAGCAGATGGAAGATGAATTATATGAATATATATATATATATGCCTTAATTTACAGAATGCTTTTATATATATATTGATGCTCATGAGAATCCTATGCACATGGGGAGGGAAGGTGTGACCAGTGCCTTTGTTCAGAGGAGTGTGAGGTTTAGGGTGGTTGAGTAATTAGCTCAATGTCACATAATAAAGGACAATTAGAAAGCAGGGGAACGTGTTTAGCCTAGCAGCTAAGATGCCAGTACAGGTGTCTTCATCCCACATCAGAGTAACTGAGTTTGAGTTCTGAATCCAGCTCCTGATTCCAGCTTCTTGCTAATGCAGACCTTGGGAGAGAGTGGTGATGGCACAAGTAATTGGCTTCTGGCCACTCACATTAGAGACCTGGATTGAGTTCCAACCTCAACACTGATTGTTGTATGCATTTGGGGAATGAAATAGAGGATGAGTGATAACTAACTAACTTACTTTCCTCTCTCTCTCTCTCTCTCTCTCTCTCTCTCCCCCTGCCTCTACCCCTACCTCTACCTCTACCTATCTCTATTTCATCAGATTCCCAGTTTTAAATTCTTAATATGTATTTTTCCTGTGTTACTGATGGTATAGAGAAGACATATCTAAACTAGGGGAAGTCTTTCCTTATAAATTATAGCTGTTGAAAAATGGAATAGGCTGTCTTATGAAATGGTTGCAGCACATATCTCTGCCTTAGGTGAGAGATCAAATATATTTGCAATCCACTGATTGCAAAATTTTAGATCTTATTTCTCCAAGGTGAGTTTTCAGCAGTTAAGCTTGTTCTAGGCAGCTCCTTTTTATTATATACTTGGTACTCAGAAAAGACATTTGTAGAGAGCTGCTTGGGAGTTGAAACTCTACCCAACATCACAGGTAAACCCATTGCATTGGTAAAGCAAATACAAATCAGGTATAAACAGTGTCTTCTGGGACTTCTCAGGTCCAAAAAACAATGAGAAACAGAAGTCACAAATTTATCAAAATCCACAAGTACATAGTATATGATTGAGTTTCCCATGAAACTTAAATCTTAGATCACACATTATGGAGGAGGCTCAGTTCTGCATTAGTACACCCATCAGTCCTTTTGATGTATAGAATACCTGCTTTTTTAGAATCTATATAGTTGTCTAATCACCAAAGGAATTTCAAGAGGTAGACTGAATGAACTGATAATAGCCCACACTTGTCTTTTCTGAAGGAGGACCAGGATTCTCTTTAGAGCCAACAGAATCAGACACTGTTCCAATTCCCTTGGAACATGGTTTGACATATATTTACAGCTATCTATGCTCAAGAGAATGATGCATCTGTCTGATGGAGACGCCTGGTTGCATTCTTTCCCAGATATTAATATAGGTGGTACTTTAGTAGCATAACCAATGACATGAAGAACCTGATTTGGAGGAGAACAGATGGCAGCATCTTTCTTAGGCTAATTTTAGGATTCTGAAATAGTCTCTTTCTCACACAAACCATCAGTGAAACCAAATTAAGACAGCTATGTCACATGGAAAAGGGGGAGAGAAAAAGCATGATTTAATGTAAGGCAAAGACAATGAACCAGAGACTTCAGTGCTTCCACTGTATCTGACTGCTTTCATAGCCATGAAGGTCACTTCAACTGCTTTTCCTCATAATAGACACTGAACGCCAATGTGAAGGTATCTAAAAGATGAGTGGACAAATTTCACTTTCATCGACAAGTACTAAACAATAATAGTTATGTCATGTAACAGCTAAATCCATATTCATAAGAATCTGTAGGTATAGGTCTAATACATTTTTTTCTTAGCAGATAAGGAAGCTGAATCTAAGTGACCATTGTACTTGGTAATTCAGAAGCAGATTTGAATTTCAAAGCCACAGATTCCTGGTCTACTGCTTTGCCTCTGAAAAGACCTTTCCTCCAGATGAGATATATAATATCAGGGAAAGATGATAAGATGTGGAGGAAGAGTCCCTCAGCTAAACATTATATCTTAGGTATAAAGCAGTCATCCAAAGATTAAGAAAAAAATGAGAAAAGTACTTTGAAAAGACACTTACCTGTTTCCCATCCAGAGTGTAGAGTTTTTTGACAACCCCAGTTTCTAGTTTGATGGCTTCAGTGATATCAGTGAGGACTTGCTCAAAAGAATGAGCTGTCTTCTTGTTCAGAAGCACACGTACAGCCTTCCGAGGCTTCACCCCACTGCGGATAATGGTCACCAGCTTGGGGCGCACAAAGTCTTTGTTTTCCCTGGCTTGGGCACTGTTGCTGCTTGCCAGGGACTGAGGGGCTTTCATATTGGCAGATGTCTTCACATTGACAGACCAGTTGGGATTGACATTCTTGGTGTACTCCACCTTTTTAAAGAAGTTGTCTGAGGAACAGACATAGCTTTCCCCTAAGGGAAGAAATCAGTGGTAAGGTGATTAGTTTAATGTTATATTATATTATATATATATGTGTGTGTGTGTATGTATGTGTGTGTGTGTATATATATATGCTATTCTAATCAAATGAATACCTACTAACATTGCAGTATGATTTTTCAAGAAATGGTGGTAATAACCAACCTTAAGTACAGTTCCTAAGTGAGTTCTCTAACAACTTGGCTCATTCAAACTCAAGAGTAAGTCATCAGCAAAACTTCCTTCCAAATAGCAGCACAAATGGTTCAAGAACCTTGTGAAGCTAAGGGTTCTAAGGATAATGAACATTCGTGAATTTAGTCTAACAAGTGAGGTTTTTAAGCTTGACGCTGTTTCATTGGAATAAATATTTTTGTTATTTTTTAGGATTTTTTTTAACTTTTAGGACATCACTGGAAAGTTTTTAACATCATATTTCTTAGTGATCCTGTCCTGGTTTTGGAGTCATATTCCCAATTTTCATAATTAATACATATTCTAAATTGAAGTGAGTCAATCAACCTTCCACGTTGGGCATACAGTACATACTTGGCAAGAAGCTAGATCATCCGTTGCACACAGAATATGGCCAATCATTGGAATATGGAAATGTGAAACATATGTGTGTCTGTTGAATGTATATGGGTGTGGAAAATGTGTCCTATACTGCTCATCCCATATCCAGGTGGAAAAACTGTCTCAGTAACAGCCTGTACATATACACAAAGATACATACAGCATGCACACGTCATTCCTTGTGTTTGCAAGTCCAGCTCTTGCTTGAAAAATACTCTTCTGAGCCGGCGCCGTGGCTCAATAGGCTAATCCTCCACCTTGCGGCGCCGGCACACCGGGTTCTAGTCCCGGTTGGGGCGCCGGATTCTGTCCCGGTTGCCCCTCTTCCAGGCCAGCTCTCTGCTATGGCCAGGGAGTGCAGTGGAGGATGGCCCAGGTGCTTGGGCCCTGCACCCCATGGGAGACCAGGAAAAGCACCTGGCTCCTGGCTCCTGCCAGGATCAGCGCGGTGCGCCGGCTGCAGCGGCGGCCATTGGAGGGTGAACCAACGGCAAAGGAAGACCTTTCTCTCTGTCTCTCTCTCTCACTGTCCACTCTGCCTGTCAAAAAAAAAAAAAAAAAAAAAAAAAAAAAAAAAAAAAGAAAAATACTCTTCTGCATTTCTGCCACCCACCCTTTATCTTTCCATCCTTCCAAATACTGCATTCTAGACCTGTGTACTCAGGGTCATATTCACCAGTGCTCAGCCTTGGCTGCCACAAGTAATGAGATGGAGATGTGCAGCTTGATTTATGGATTTAAAGGATCTACCGTTATTTTCACATTTACCTTTGGCTAGAGGAACTAATACAGTAGAAGAAATGCAGGGGCTAGAGGCAAGAGGAGGGGATTAGACACCTGGGACTGGAAGCTGGGGAATATAGGAAGAGAGGTAGGCACAGCCTTGGGGAGAGATTATTGGAAAAGGTTGAATTTGTTGAGTAAAACATATTAGCCCCAAGGTAAACAGAAGTTCATCTAGAGGTTGAGTAGCAGAAGCAGTGTGATTTCATTAGTCTTAAGCCATCAGTAATAACCCTAAATAAATAAATAAACTCTTGCCAGTGCAAGGGAAGCATTTAACACAATTATAGCCTGATGGCTCTTCTGCTTTTAGTCTCAGCAGGAGAACTACATGGAGACATTCAGAAACACCAGGCTGTTGATTTTCTCCCTTTGCAAATACTGATTGCTTTGCTGTATGTAGCACGAAATCCTTTAAGTCACGTTAATTAATAAATTTCTCGTTAGTGCTAAGAAAAGTTTCAGTTAGAATCTCTAGGGTCCCTTTGAGAGTATTTACATATGTGTGTAGGGGGGTGGTAAGAGGTATCCAACATATGCAAAGTGGCACCTGAAGCTACCTTTGGTCCCAGAAGCCACTAGCATTCTTCTATCTTGACACGGGTTCAAGGGATACATTCACAGGCAGCCTCTGCCACTTGTTTTATATATATATATATATATGTATATATATATATATATATATATATATATATACATCCATCCATGATGAGTTAAAGACTCCAGTCAAGAGAAACACTAATTTTTCTAGCTCCCTTGTTGGTTAACCCAACCTAGTGCAAGTGATTACATGGCTGGAGTCATTAACTCGTGACTTAAAAGGATGAAGGAACCCCTTTGGTTTTTTCCATACATTCACAACCATTATTCTCCACACTCTATAAATGGCCTATTGCCTTAGCATTTTACCAGATTCATGGGCACGTCCACAGAGGTCACTGCTGTTGAGTCAGATGTTTTCCATAACTTGTCACGTACTTTAAAATGCTGTCAGACAACTGGTGGTGTGGAAATGTATGAGGCTATATATTTATGATTTTACTCATCCACAGTCTCCTCTAGAGAGTCAGCTGTGTTGCTCTATTAGGACTCTGGGCTTTTTTTTTTACTCCCAACTCTTAAACCTCTTAAGCCTCTGAACTCTGAGCATGATTAACCACCCCCAGATGAAAATGAACATGATGGAAGAGAGTTATAGTATCATATGGCATCCAAGAACTTTCCAGAGGGCCCAGCCCTCTGCCAAATCTAGTTAAGCACCTTCTGCCAGCACATTTTAGTCACTATGCCCTCCTTTGGGCCTGAATTTGGAGTAATGGAAAAAGAGCACCTGATGTGATGTCAGTCAGAATGGAGTTCCCAAATAGTTGTGTGCCCTTGAGCAAGTTATCTAAACTTCCTTGACTACAGTTTCTTGTCTATAAAGTGGGGCTGATTGCAATATCTACCTTGTAAGGTTGTTGTGGAACACAAAGCAAATGATAGATAGAAAGTGTTGAACGCAGAGCCTAGAACATAATAAGCACCTGTTAAATTCCAGCTATTATTATTCTGAAGCCCCTAATCTGCAGGAATAGAGAAGAGAACAAGAAGGAAAGAGCAAAGAGGGAGAAGAGGGAAAAAAGCTGAAAGAAAGGAAATTAAAAGAGGAGAAACTGAAGGAAAAGAAAAAACAGCAAGGTCAGCTGTCTAAGAATTGGGCTGTGATGGTGACATTCCTTGAGCACAATGGTCTCATTCCCCAAAGATAAGTTGTTCTGTTGCTCAAGAGATGGCTTCCAGTTGCTGCAAATGCCAAATGTATCTCTATGGCTAGCAACCAGCAAAACTATTGCTATCAAAGCTGATGCTTGTTGAGGGCAGCACATGTATCATTGTTAAGAGCAATAAGTTGGGAATCACAGACCTGGAATCAAATCCTAGCCAGGAACTTCTAAGCTCTGTGATCATGGGCAAATAACTTAATCTCTCTGAGTCTCAGATTTTCCAACTATAAATTGAAGGCATTATGTGAAGTGACAGTTATGCCTCTGCTGGGTCTTAAAGGTAAGAATAAATTTTCTTCTGTTTTTCATATCAGATAGGCTTTAGGAAACAAAGCTGTTATAGCAATTAAATGTTAAATAAGTGGGTGCCCACCACCACAAACTCTGTTTCTGCTCCTGGAAAGACACTTTGCCAGACTAAAGCTTCCTTGTTCTGATCTTGAGAACATTTCAGATGTCTACTGCCAGAGCTTTATGCTTCCTGCATGTTCAGCTGCCTGGCGTTTGGCACTGGATGAGGTGTGTTGCACCTTTGCACAGCTGGTGCCCCATCTTGCCACAGTTTCCAGAGGTCACTTCCCCCTACAGGGAGTTAGAAGGAAAGTGGTTTTGGAGCCAAGCAAGGTGACAATTTGCTGGTATTGACAATCTGCTTGAGGGTGAGAGAGTAAGGAAACGAAGTCATGGAAGTATAGCTGAAAGAGTAGGAGTGGAAGGAGCTGTGGGCTTAAGGTGATCTAATGTCTACTTCCCATCCCTTTCAATGGGGCTCCATTTTCAAACACAGTAAATATATTTATATATTCTCAGTGCAAAAGCACTTCTGCCTAGACTGCTGCTGCTCCTCCAGGGTTTCTTAACTCAAGAAAAAAATGTTAAATGATACTTTATTGTATTATCACACCAATTAACAATGCTTTCCTCCAAGGAATTTATACATGCTTGTCTTTAACAATAAATTAGTGAGAAGCTTATTTCATGTCATTGGAGAAAATGAGCTATGGCAAACAAACTGAGTCATAGCTAGTTTTACCATACAGCTCAGATTTTCTGAGACTGTCCAAATTAAATATTTTGATCCATGTTCAGCATAATAATGTATCAACTTGCCTCAGTTTAGGTTCAGAAAAGATGGTTGGTCATAAATGATATCAATAAAATTGATCTGGGTTCACACATAGAAGAAAGGAGGAAAGGATTGGACAGGTTAAAAGGGGAGGAAGAAAGATTCAATAATGAAAAGTAAAGGAAAGACCAGACAAAAGGAACAACGACTAGTGCATTATATTCACCAAACTACTGAGGATATAGATAATGAGGGCCACATCCAATATGGCTTTACTAAGACCCTTGGTGAACCCAAGGAGCCTTGGAAAGCTGATATCAATAATCTGACTTTGGTCCAAAATGCTCTTTAATACTTTCATTACATAGCAGCAGACAGTAGCCTGGAGGCAATAGACAAAGGGTACCACGAGGCCAGAGTGATTATTAACCAATTGCTTTTTAGCTCATTTAATTTCAGGTAAAATGTTTAATAATGTGGCCATTTGGAAACTGTGTGTTCTATGATCCATTACTCCTCTAAGATCTACAAAGCCAAAAAAAAAAAAAAAAAGGATTTCTATATTCCTAGTTAACTACTGCCACTCCAGTTATTGGAGGGGACTATCAGAACACTTACTTTAATATGTTCATATCATAGTGCTCATAAGAATCACCTGTGGAGATTTGTAAAAATAAAAATTCTAGGTATTCTGAGTCAATAAGTCTGGTGTGGTTCAGGAATCTACATTTTTCAAAGCTCTGAAAGATTTTTGAAAGTGAGCCTGATTTGTAAACCACTAGATATTACAACCCTTCACTCATCATTGTTGCCATTATTATTTTTGTTATTATTTTACAACATTAACAAAAGTAGTACTCTGTGATTATAGTTTTACCTGTCAATGGGTTTCCATATGTATTATCTAATTTTATTCTCACAACCTCCCTAATGGATAGAGAAGGCATGTGTCACTAGTCTCATTTTACAGTTAAAAATATTACTCACAAGAGATATGCAATGTAGTCTGTACATACAATGGGATATTATTCCTCAATAAAAAGGAATATAGTATCAATGTATGGTACAATATGGAGAAACCTTGAAAAATTATTGTAAATGAATGAATTATAAAAGATCATGTACTGTACTATTGAATTTATAGGAAATGTCCAAAATAGGCAAATCTATAGAGACATAATATAGATTAATAGCTGTCTACAACTGGAAAGGTTGAAGAATATGGGCAGTGACAGCTGATTGGTACAGAGTTTCTTCTTGATGAGATGAAAATGATCTACAGTGAGATTATGGCCAAGGTTGTATCACTGGATAATTTGCTAAGAAGATGGAATTGTACATTTAAATGAGAGAATTTTATGGAATACAAATTGTGCCTCAATAAAGTTTTTTTTAAAAAAAAGAACAGTTATTTTAAAAAGAGAGAACATTAGTCACATTGATAAGGCCAAACCTATGATCATCTAGCTAACATATATAAACTAGAATGACTCAAATAATAATAGTTATCCTTTGTTGACTGCTATTGTGTGTCAGACAGAATAATTAGCACTTCATATCCATTGTCTCATTTAATTCTCAAAATGATAGTTCCTGCTTTAGAAATAAAAAAAAAAAAACAAAACTGAGGCTCCAGGAATCTAAATGGTTTCTTAAAAATCACACAGGGTAGCAGCTGGCAGATCTTGGATTTGAACCAAATCTGATTCCAAAGACTCATTTTTCAATCATAATTGTCTGCCTCTAAAACTAGAACTGAACACCCCAGATTTTTTCCTTGGGTATATTTCCTAGCTTTTTCAATTTGAAGCCAGGAAACAATGCATATGAATTTTTTTTTTCATTTTCGATTCTCTTTATATACAGAAGATCATTTTAGCACACATTAAGTAAAGATTTCAACAGTTTGCTCCCACACAGAAACACAAAGTGAAAAATACTGTTTGAGTACTAGTTATAGCATTAAATCTCAATGTACAGCACACTAAGGACAGAGATCCTACATGAGGAGTAAGTGCACAGTGACTCCTGTTGTTGACTTAACAAATTGACACTCTTGTTTATGGCATCAGTAATCACCCTAGGCTCTTGTCATGAGCTGCCAAGGCTATGGAAGCCCCCTGAGTTCACTGACTCTGATCATATTTAGACAAGGCCATGGTCAAAGTGGAAGTTCTCTCCTCCCTTCAGAGAAAGGTACCTCCTTCTTTGATGACCTGGTATTTCCACTGGGATCTCACTCGCGGAGATCTTTCATTTAGGTTTTTTTTTTTTCCCAGAGTGTCTTGGCTTTCCATGCCTGAAATACTCTCAGGGGCTTTTCAGCCAGATCCTCATGCCTTAAGGGCTGATTCTGAGGCCAGAGTGCTGTTTAGGACATCTGCCATTCTATGAGTCTGCTGTGTATCTCACTTCCCATGTTGGATTGTTCTCTCCCTTTTTGATTCTATCAGCTAGTATTTGCAGACACTAGTCTTGTTTATGTGATCCCTTTGGCTCTTAGTCTTATCATTATGCTCAATTGTGAACAGAAATTGATCACTGGGACTAGTGAGATGGCATTGGTACATGCCACCTTGATGGGATTGAATTGGAATCCCCTGGTATGTTTCTAACTCTACCGTTTGAGGTAAGTCAGCTTGAGCATGTCCTGAACTGCACATCTCTTCCCTCTCTTATTCCCACACTTATATTTAACAGCGATCACTTTTCAGTTAAGTTTCAGCACTTAAGAGTAATTGTGTATTGATTACAGTATTCAACCAAAAGTATTAAGTAGAACAAACAAAAATACTAAGAGGGATAACATATTAAGTTGCTCATCAACAGTCAGTGTATATGAAAAATTTTATCCTTTCATTCAGTATCTTCCAGAGGTGAACAGTGAAGGGACTTCTGTCCTCCATCTCCAGACAAGTAGCTCTAGATGACAAAATATGAGAGGAAAGGGCCCATTTTTTTCATCTTCCATATCCCAGTACCCTTTCCTGTTTGGCTCTGTAGTTGTGGGGAAACTGACCACATTTCTCAACACTATCCCAGATGGCCCTGAATTTCCTTGACTGAGTCAACAGTACTCAGGAATGGAAAGGTATTAAGGGTCTACTGTAAGTTATTGTGGTAATGACATATGAGCAGAGGTAACTGGGCCCTATTCACAATGCACATAGTCCAAGAATTCATCAGAATGTACCACTGCACCCAAGTGGTAGATGTGGTAGATGTGGTAGATGAAAAGACTCTAAGCTCAAAAGACCCAAAGTGACTCAAGGGAAAAGAAAATCTCAGTCTTTTCAAAATTATATTTAATACTTATCCATACTGGGTTGAGATTATCACCACCCCTTTTCCAACACACACACACACACACACACACACAGAGTCACACACAATCTAGGGAGAAAATCAATGTTAAAAAATAGATTCTGCGAAAATGAATCTTGATGTGAATGGAAGGGGAGAGGGAGTGGGAAAGGGGAGGGTTGCGGGTGGGAGGGACGTTATGGGGGGGAAGCCATTGTAATCCATAAGCTGTACTTTGGAAATTTATATTCATTAAATAAAAGTTAAAAAACTAGATTCTGGGCAAAATCTGTACATAACACCTCTCTTACATATAAGAATATTATAATCATTGACATATAATGTCATTTGTTTCAGAATTCTGTCTTAGCATCTATTATGGTCTTTAGAAAATCACAGCTAGCGAAAATGAGGACGAGGCCGGCGCCATGGCTCACTAGGCTAATCCTCTGCCTGTGGCACCAGCACACCAGGTTCTAGTCCCAGTTGGGGTGCCGTATTCTGTCCCGGTTGCTCCTCTTCCAGTCCAGCTCTCTGCTGTAGCCTGGGAAGGCAGTGGAGGATGGCCCAAGTGCTTGGGCTCTGCTCCTGCATAGGAGACCAGGAGGAAGCACCTGGCTCCTGGCTTTGGATAGGCGCAGTACTCCGGCTATAGCGGCCATTTCGGGGGTGAAACAACGGAAGGAAGACCTTTCTCTCTGTCTTTCTCTTTCACTGTCTAACTCTGCCTGTCAAAAAAAAAAAAAAAAAGACAGAAAGAAAGAAAAAAAGAAAAGAAAATGAGGACATACTGGGTGATTCAAGGGGTTTTGTTTGCAAAAGTTATTATAGAGAAACCCATCAGATTTAACTGAGATATGCATTTTACAGTGACAAAAGACACTCAACTTATCGATTAGTCTGTTGGACAGCTCCCTCAACCTAGCTTCAAACCCTTTAAGCCTTCAAGTTTGTCCTCAATCTCCTTTATTTTGAGATATGCACTAGGATGGCCAATCCTTTTATGGTCTTCCTGTTCATCCAGCACATCATCAAATAATTTAAGTTTCCTCAGCATTGCTTTTCAAGGTCAGTAATGTAAAAAAACAAGTCTGGATTTGAACCTTGAGATTAACATGGAGCAGCTATATTGATGCTGTCTTATAAGCAAATGGCCCCATTCAATCAGCCTGACTACTTGAGAGACTTGGGGTCTTGTACAAGGGAAGCCCTCATGCTCCTTTGTCTATGAGCACAAGAATCTTAGAGTACTCCCAAAGCAAGTCATGTGATGTGCTGTTTCTTCTTCCTTGTTGATCATTTCATACTATGGTTTCAATGGAGATCTCCTTGTTTTAATGTCACCTGTGTTCTGAGAATGGAGAGAGTGAAGCCTGTGGGCTGGATAATGAGGGATGGGTTGGAGGAGAAAGATTTTCTTTCTTTCTTTTTTTTATAGCATCATTCTTTGAGGCTGTTCTTTAAAGCACTGCATCAAGTAAAATTGATCACATGTGTTATAACCACCAATTTAAAAGCAGTACTATGGAAGCATGCTCAATATAATCAGTTTGACAATATAGAATATTAAGAATCTGATTCAAGATATATTTTCTAAATGACCACAAAGAAGACCTTGCAGCTGAGCAAGTTTTGGTAAGAGCTAGGATTTCCCTAATTTTGGGGTGGAACACAGGGCATCAGGATTTTCAGCAAGTCTGGTCAGCAAATTCAGTTGCAATACCAAATTCTAAAGAACGTTTCAAGGGAGTTAGGTACAGTGAGTCAGTCCCTATTCTAACAGGAATAATCTTTATTAAAATACCAGGCATACCTACAGCTTTCTTTGGCATTTCTCCCAATGACCTCAGCCTTAGGGACACACCCGGAAGAAGGCTTTTTAGAAGCAACAGCTGAGCAGTACCCACTTACCTAAAAGTATAATCCTCTGTGAATATGTCCAGGAAGTACTGCTTTTAGGATGCAGATTTCCAATGAGTTGCAATTCCCAAATAATTTCTCAGCAGTTCAAAGGAAATTTGGGCATAATATTTTCTCTGTTAACCCATACAAATGTCTTCCTCATTATACCCATGATTGCTTCATAATCTGCCTTGACAATGCTACTCAGAGTTAATTGTGAACCATATGCAGCATAAGCACCACAATTCACATTTTCCTTTGTAAACCCTGGCAGATAAGCACAAAGCCTTATCCCCACCATCCAGACATCAACCTCAGCAGAGACCAAAGGCCATGAAGGGTGATGGCTAATGGCTCTATTGATGCCTATAAAATCAGAAGTCTGAGCAACAGCCTGATGCATTAACAACTACATTTCCTAATTTCTTTCCATGAAATCTAAGAATGGAACCATAACAAATGAGAGCACCTCCCACCAAAAGCCAGCACCCACTACTTGAATTACCTTCCTCCAATTCATCCATGCTTCCAATCTTCCTGGATCCATCAATGGTGTAAATGTAACGCACTCCCTGAGGCAGGTTGATGTTGTCAGACAGAGATCGAGTCAGATCAGCTAGCAAGGCGTCGAAGCTGCGGAAACGGTCAGAGGACACAGCGTACACAATCCCCTTGAAGTAGCGGTCCCCATTGCGGTAGAAACGTACCTTCTTGGCTTTTTTCTCATTGCTCAGTGCCTGCAAGGTTCTGGTTCGGTAGAAGCTACAGTGGGCGCTGTGAGTGGGGCTAGGCAGCCCGTTCATCCTTGAACCTCTCATGTTCCTAGATGCCTTATCTCTTTCATCAAAATGTCCAAAATCAAGTTCCATATTTCAGTGGAACCTCAGAAACCTGAGTGTTGGAGAAAGGGGTAGGGGTAAAGAGAGGCAAAGAAAAGGGGTCAAGGAGGGAAAAAAAGAGAAAGAGATTCAAATATTAGCCAGATCCAGGTCTGCAATCTGCTGCCTGTGAAAAGAACTGGTTGAAGAAAGCCCGTGACCCATCTGCTGCTTGCCCTGACCTGCAGGAATATTGATCTTAATAGAGAAGAAGGAGGGGCGGGGCAGGGGTGCTGGTGGGTGTGGGGGTTGGGAGTAAGAGATAGAGAGGGAGGCACTTTGGGCACGGTTCCAAACACAGGAGAGGGAGGGATCCTGAAATAGCGTAAAATCTTGAGACTACTGACAGTGGCTCCTATCATATTGTAACTTCGGGCTAAATACATTAAAACTGGCATCTGTTTCCTCACACATGCCCACATGACTAACAGTTGTAAATGAATCCATAGCTTGACAAAATTCCCCCTCAGAGAACAGAAGGAGCTAGCCAAGGTTAGCATCTCCAGCTTTGGAAGGGGTCTTTGCATCTCAGCACAATGACTATGAAGGGGAGTCTTTTAATTTTATTCCAAACCCTCTTTCTTACTCTAATGTGCGCATCCCCTCCCCCCCAGAACAAACTGGGATTCTCTTTTAAAGGGACAGCCTCCAGGGACTAGCCAGTGTCTTTGTGCTATTCATCAAACCCTTTCCCCCACCAAGCTGGTGCAGAGCTCTGACATGCACAAGAAATAAGATGAGAAAACGGTTTAGAAAAGGCAGTCATTTAACAAGTTATTAGCTCTGCTTTCCCTTGATACCATTTAGTCACAAAATCCTGTTTGTGTTTTTTTTTTTTCCCCAGGTGCTTCATCCCCTCCCTTCAGATGCAGCAACACCTCTTAATGAAATAATAATCTAATTGTTTCAAGATTTCCAAATGAGTCCCTGGAACAGCATATGGGACCTTTAGAAGCAAGCACACCTTTCATTGTTCTGGGTTTCTACACTGAATGAAGGGGCATTTTTGGTTTCACAGCAGGCAATTCACCCCCAACTTGTCTATTGCCCAGGTGATTTAGCTACAGAAAAAAAAAGAGGGATATCTGTCAGGCTTTGCTTTTTCCTTTCTGCAGAAGCCCCCCACCAAACCTCAAAAGACAAAAATGCAATGAAAACACCCAGCCAAATACAACCAAAGCCCCAAACGCCAGCAAAGGTAGTGACATAGGAATCAAACTATTAGCATGCATCTCACAGATAGGCATAAAAGGACTCACAAAGCAAGTAGGGCTCAGCTGCTGCACACTGCCACATGGAGGTATTTGCAAGGGACCCGGAGGACAAGAGATAAAGGGAGACTGGTGCCTAGTGGGATTGCCACGCTAGACGCCCCCCTCCCTTTTTCCAATGTCACCGTGACCTATGCTGAGCTCAGCATTGTCTCTGTCAGACAACCTGCAGTGGTAAGACCCCACCTCCTCAACACGAGCAGCAAGCATTTCCCAGCCTGCCAGTAACGCTTTGCTTTGCTTTACCATCAGAGATATTATTCTAAATTAACAGCAAAGTGAAAACAAAGGAACATGAAACTTACTTTCCAAAGGAAAATCCCAGGTAGAGCTTTAAGGGGAAAAATCCGACAGAATAAAGCAAAAAGGAGAGGAGGAGAAAGAGAGAGAAAGAGAAAGGGACAGAGAGCACGCTTTGCCTTGTGCTCTTGTGCTTTTCCCGTTTGACATCTGTTACATTCTGCTTGAAAATAACTGGAAAGCCCCACTCACCGGTTTTCTGCTGGTTGGGTGGAGATGCTGAGAGAAAGAAAACCAATCTCTCTATGCCTTTGTTGTCTGAGCTCCAAGCAAGAAATTCCTGCCAGGGTGGATAGATGCCTTCTAGGTCCTAGTGCCTTGTCCAGCTTCTCCCCTGTAACTCAGGCTTAGTGAATCCCCCCAACCTCCTATGATTAATTACATTCTTTTTTCTCAATTCACAGGCTGCATTAACAGCTAAGTTCCATTTATAACCAACAGGAAATTGCAGGGTAGCAAAAAGGTTGCACAGGCAAATTCACTATGCTCTAATGAGCAATGTGCTAGCCCTTTCTTTTAGAAAATTGGCAATTTCTCTTAGCCAAAACCTTGACCTAATCTGCCTGGAAGCCAGGCTCAACCCACCAAACCAGGCTTCTTAAAATTGTAGCTCTCTCCTTTTTTACGCTCTTGAAATAAAATAATCAAATCTGTGAATTTTGAGGCATTTTAATTCATGCATCCAACAACTGGTCATTTTTCAAATGAGGTAAGTGGAGTAGACTAAGAGGGAGTAGGAAAGAGTCCATACAAGAGAAATTAGTTCCAGAATTTCATGGAAGATAGATTTGAAAAGGATCCCTAAAGACTTTTAGGCAACTATAACAATTTGGTTAATGAAATCTGTGTTTTTTACCTTTAAACGTTTGAGAGTTTAGAGACCTGTGCTGTGACCTAGTAAGTAAAGCCACCACGTGCAGCATCAGCACCCCATATAGGCACCGGTTTGTCATAGCTGCTCTCTTCTGATCCAGCTCTCTCTTATGGCCTGGGAAAGCAGCAGAAGATGGCCCAAATTCTGGGGTCCCTGTACCCACGTGGGAGACCTGGAAGAAATTCTTGGCTCCTGGACTTGGCCTGGTCCAGCCCTGGCCATTGCAGCTATTTGGGGAGTGAACCAGCAGATGAAAGCGCTCTCTCTCTCTCTCGCTCTCTCTCTCTAACACTGTGTTTCAAATAAATATAAATAAATCTTAAAAAATAAAAGAATTGGGAGTTCAAACCTAACCTAGACATGTTTCTCTTTGAAGTGAGTCCAGTGACTACAAGTTAAGAGTTGTCTCTTCAAATTGCCTATTTGTAACTAACTGGATTCTTTACATCACCTATGTTTTAAAAAGACAAAGAAGCATCCAAATTAAACTCATTAGATCAGACCAAACTATGAGACAAGAGGAGAAAGATGAGAGGCTAAGTGAAAAGTGGGCTACCGTCTTCACAACTGAACTCTGTGCATTAATTAATGTGTAGCAGCCTTGAATTATCATGGTTTCATTTTCACTTGGCTTCCAGGAAGCTCAGAGGTAAAAAGTACACTCAGCAATTACTATATGTCTGATTCTTAGTAAATTAACCCCTTTATATAGATCTGTTAATCTTTCATATTTAAGCATTTTCTGTGAATTTGTTTTACTGTAAGCTGCCACCAAGTGAGATTAAAAAAAATGAGCATTTTTCTTCCTTGGAAGGTGTTGGCTCAGCAAAGCATAAGCTATCCGTATTAGATGAGTGGACAACTTCAAGTGTGCAACCTGCCTGCTGAAGTCCTCCCAACACCTTGCTGCTGCTCTCTTTGTTTCTATGTAAGTATCTCAGTGGAATGCATCTGTGCACACTGATCTCTTCCATGTATTGTTGCCTTACATTCTTGCAACCACTTGAAAAATCAGGATTATTCAGATCAGAAAGATAGAAATATCAAAAAATAAGTGCAGGAAAATAGGAAATTTCAGTGAGGTGAATGTCTTAAAAGTACTTTCTTACATATCATAATCATTCATTAAATACACAGAAATTGATTTTGCATCAGAATTCAATTTTTTTTCTTTTTGACAATTTTTATTTTTATTAATATAAACATAACATATTTCTTGTATTTCAAAGGTACAATTCTAAGAAAATAACCATAGTAAGGATATGAAAATGGATAGGATGATAGAACTCACATATGAAGGATTTAGAATAGATTTTGATAGAAAATTTCATCATGATTCAAGTTTTTGCAATACTACTGCAAAAGCTGTAAAATGACCATCTAGGATAAATGACTTTGTTTGCCTTAGATATACCAGAGAGCAGAGTGACAAACAAGATCAATATTTCCCAGCTTGATATACATAGATATTAATAGGTGTTCTTTAAAAATAGAAAAGGGCATTGTAGACAAAAATGCTTGAAAAGTTATGTTAGTTTTCTTTAATCATAAACTTATCAGGGTCTTTAATATATTTAAAATATGTCACAAGTTTCTAAGAAGATAATTTATGATAAAGGGCTTCTGATTTCTGTTTTAAGCTCAAATCCAACCCCAGAGCATCTCAAAGACCAGTGTTCTATGGGGATAGGGGGAGACTTTTGCAAAAATTTTACTAGAACATCTCAAGTTTATTTCCTCTCAAAGCACTCAGCTACTCACAAAGATCCTTTCCCTCACATCTTCGGATGAAAGGGGCCACTGGTAGAAGAGCAGGTCTCAGGCACAGGTCTTAAGAGGAAGTGCATCTTTAAATATGGAAGTCAACTTGAAAGGTAAATGTGAGTCATGGATGAAGGCTCAATGGAGTGAAGATCTTGAAAGCAAAGCATAGCAAGCCCACTGTGGGAAATGTATCAGTAACATATTTTGAGTTATTACAATGTGTTCCAGTACCATGGGCAAGGTGCAGAGTAGGAGACATCTGTCAGTGATCCTGAGGGACTTGAGGACTCATTGAATACACAGGACAAGACTGTGGGTCTTGTAAAATCATAAAGTCGAAAGGGTTAGATATTTCTTGATATGCTGAGACTGGGTTAACCAACTCAGCTTAAGGACCAAGGTCAAAAACAAAGACAAGCACACACACACAGACACACACACAAGTTTATGTTACCTGTCAGAAGCAGAGAGAATAGGATCTGGTGTGGGGCAGGGTAAGCAACAAGAATAAGGTTGTATCTATATAAAGACCATTTATGGGAGCCACAAACCTAAATGATATCTAGGAATATTTCCAATAAATATGTGTAAGAAATGTATTGAGAAGGTTATAAAACTATTGAAGAACTTAACAGATGCTGTGAATAAATGTAGAGCCAACTATGATCATGGATGGCAAAAATGTAATAATATAAGGTTCTCAATCCTCTCCAAAGTAATCTATACACATATGAGGAAATTCTAATAAGACTCCAACAGAAATTTGTGTGAGACCCAAAAGACAGTGTAAAATTTGTATAGAAGAATATAAGCTCTAAGAATAGCCATGACTATTGTAAAATGAAGAACTAAGATGCCTAGATTTTTCCCTCTCAAAGTTTACTATAAAGCTAGAGTAATAAAGATAATTTGGTGTTGACCTGGAGGACAGACAAAGATCAATGGAACATAACAAATATCAGCATCAACAGGACCTGTGATAGAACAGTGTAATGGCTAAAGCATGGACACTGGAGCCAGACTGCCAGGGTTCAAATTTTGACTCTACTAATTATTAACTGATGATCTTAGGTGGGTTACTTAACCTCTCTGTGCCACAGTTACATGAGGGTAGTAGTGACTACATCTGTCTCAGTTGTTATGAGGATTCAATTAGCAAATATACATGCACCTCGGACAATAGACCATGACACATAGTATGTATAAGTGTTAGTCTTTATTATATCCCAAAAATTCATGTGCCAACTCTTTTACTTCATTAACGTCTTTACCCAAAGATCAACTTCTCATCAAGAGAACTGAGGCCACTCTATTTAAAATGATAACTTTCCATGCTGGGAGATTGGTGTAGTAGTTAAGACATTGCTTAGGATGTCCATATCCCATATCTCTGAGTGCTTGGTTTGAGTATCAGCTATACTTCCAATTCCAGTTTCCTGATAATGTATACCTTAGGAGGCAACAAGTAATGGCACAAGTACTTGTGTCCCTGCCACCGATGTGGGAGACACAGATGGAGTTTTGGGCTCCTGGCTTCAGCCTGGCCCAATCCTGGATGTTGCGGACATTTGGGGAGTAAACCAGCAGATGTTCTCTCTCTCTCTCTCTCTCTCTCAGTGCCTTTCAAATAATGAAAATCACTAAGTTGACAAATACATTTAAAATTACAAAGTTCCTTCCAAACCCAGTACTCAAAATTTCCTTTATTCTTTTTTCTATAATACTATAACTTCCGAATGTTTTATATTTATATAACATAGTTATTTATTATGTTTATATCTCCCCAGAGAGGAATATAAGCTCTTGAGGGCAGGAATCTTCTGACATATTTCATAAAATAGAATTTATAATACCAATGGGAGTGTTTTTTCTGTGTTTTTAGTACTATATGCTAAGGGTCTTAGACTTGATACATATTAGGTTTGGATATTTGTTGAATTATGTAGAGTAAAGAAAACAAGGAGTATTCTACAGATGTATTGACTGAGAAAATTAACTTTCATATGGAAAAACACTAAATTAGATGCTTACCTTACACCATACATAAAAATAAATGCCAGATATTTTAGAACTTTAATGTAAAGAACAAATATTCAGGGGGGCTGGTATTGTGGCACAGCAGCTTAAGCTACTACCTGTGACACTGGCATCCCATATGAGTGCCAATTCCAGTCCGGGCTGCTCTGCTTCTGATCCAGTTCCCTGTTGCTGCACACAGGAAAGCAGTGGAAGATGGCTGAAGTGCTTCAGATCCTGCCACCCACGTGGCAAACCCAGATGGAGTTCCAGGCTCCTGGCTTCAGCCTGGCCCAGTCCTGGCTCTTTTGGACATTTGGGGAGTGAACTAGAGGATGGAAGACATCTGTTTGTGTATGTGTGTGTGTGTGTGTGTGTCTTCCTCTAACTCTGCCTTTCAAATAAATAAATAAATAAATATTTATTTAAAAAGAACAGAAGTTGAAACTATTGGAATAAAACATAGGAGAAAAGACTTTCTTAAACAAGGTGCAAGAGTAAATCTTATAGAAAAATATTAATAAATATGATTACATGAAAGTCAAAGCTTCTGAAAGCAAAAGACAGCATCAAACATTAAAATAATGATAATAATATATCAAGAAAACATATTTGAAACTTACATAACTGACAAAGGATTAGTGTGCTGATAAACACACACACATACACACAAATACCCCAGGGGTCTTTAAAATGTTCATGGAAAATGTGTATTATGGAAATGCTATGCATGGATTTCAAATTTGTACCAAAGGAAACTTATTTTTTAATTATATTTTCCATGAACATTTTGCAGTCCCTTATAAATGTATGTATATATGTGATATGTGGGTATAAAGATATATATACAAAGTGATATATATCATATAGAGTTATTTAACATCATTATGAAAAGGAAAATTCTAATATAAAAGCATATGTAAAGAGCAATACCGAGGTTGTTCATAGAGGAGGGCTAATATGCATGTGGAAATATGTTCAACTATGCTAGGGAAATTAAAGTTAAGACAACAGTTTCATATTTCACAACCAGTAGTTTGATACAGATTTTAAAAGTATAGCATGCCAAATACAAGCAAGGATGACAAAACAACTGGCATTCTCATACCTTATTGGAGGCAGTATAAATTGGTGCCTTTATGGGAGAGTAGATTTTGGCAGTGGTTAGCAATGATGAAAATGCACATCAACCTAGGATCCAAAAGTTCAATGTCTAGGTATGCATATGCTATGGTTTGAATGCATGTGTTCCTCCAAAATTCATATCTTGGAATCTAATACCTCATGTGATAGTATTAAGAGGCAGAACCTTTGGGAGAAGTGATTAAGTCACAACCCCTCCCCTTAATAAAATTAATTCTTATAAAAGAGATTGAATAGAGCACCCTAGTGCTTTTTTGTCCTTCCACCTTCAAGCATGCAACGACAGGTACCAGCTTGGAAGCAGAGAGCAACCATTTACCAGAAACCAAATGTGCTGGTGCCTTGATCTCAACTTTCTACTTCCAGAACTGTGAGAAATATCTATTATTTATAAATTACCTGTTCCATAACATTTTGTTATAACAGCAGAGATGGACTAAGACACCATCTTAGGAAAATTCTTACACGTGTTGAAGTAGATAGCTATGAGTCTATTATGAAAGTATTACTTGAACTATATATGGAATAAATAAATACAGAAAAAATTAAACACAACTCAAATGTCAACCATTGGTATATTAATTTAATTAGTACTTGTTCATACATGGTATGCTTACAAAGTGACCTAGAATAAAGGGAAGCTAAATGAAAGTAGTGGCTATAGTAAATTGGTCCTCAGCATCCATTCAAAACCTCCTTTTAGGTGTGCCTTTGTGAGTTACAGAGGCTGGAGAAATGAAAACTAACTTCTTGGGCAATTTAAGTTCCTCCAATTATATGCATTTTTATGAGGTTACATTGTGAGAGCAGTACCAGGGCCATATTTATGCTGCTTTGGTTATTGCTGCTAGTAAGGAAAGTAACAGAGAGTTTGGATTTTTCACAGAAGCATTAGTGTCCAGTTATCAATCGATTGAGTGTCCAAATATCATTGTCATGACAGCAGTAACTTTCTGATCCCTGTATCATAGCTACAACGATGTCTTATTAAAATCGACAGTTCTGGTTGTGGCCTCCTGAATTCTCATCTTCCTGATGTAGCACACATTGAGCTTCAAAATACTAGTGGAAACCACTCCTGTAGTCTTTACATCAATTTTATAAAGACCTAATTTTCTACATTAAATCCCTATCTTAAAATGTCTTTAATTATTTCTGTTTCCTACAACTGATTATTGAGTAATAAAGTATTTGTGCCAAAAGTGATTGCTTGCAACAAGCCACAAAAGATGGAAGTCTTGGATTGTTTATCTGACTGGTCGGGTTTGAAGGTAAGATTTTCACAGACCAGGTTGCTATTTCGGTAGAATTTTTATAGTAGAATGATGAGCATACTACCTGAGGAATAGGCTGGCTGTTTCTGACTCTGTTGGAGACCTAAGTAATGTGGCAAAGTCAGGATAAAAGTTCTCAGCTCTAGGCACAATCAGGAATACAGAGCTCTACAATTTCCCCTTAAAATAATCTTATCACAGAACCGAGAGCCTAAAATCTGACTAGAGTCTGATTTTGTAAGGTTCTGAATTCCAACATAGGTTGAATTCCAGTATCTAAAAAAATCTTCTGCAAAAGTTAAAGCATTAGTTAGGAAAAGATGAAATTCTATGAATTAAGATGGGGACATTTGTATTTATTTGGGTGAAATTTAGTGTCCTGCATTCATAAGTACTACTGAGCCTTACTGTCAGCAGAAGCAACCCAATTCCCGTGTCTGATGAAGCTGGTTCTACCTTGATAGGATACCTGATAATGACTTTACTTGAAGCAGTTACCTTGCAAGTGGATGCTAGTTCTATTCATTTCCCACCTTTGCCAATTTTTATTTTTTAAAGATTTATCTATTTGAAAGATTAGTTACAGACAGGGGGGAGAGAAAGGGAGAGAGAGAGAGAGAGACTATTCCATTCACTGGTTCACTCCCCAAATGGCTGCAATGGCCAGTGCTAAGGTGATTTGATCCACACCAGGAACCAGGAGTTTCCTTCGGATCTCCCACATGGGTGCAGGGCCCAAGCACCTGGGCCATCTTCTACTGCTTTCCCAGGTGCACCAGCACAGAGCTAGATTGGGAGTGGAGCATCTGTAACTCGACCTGGTGCCCACATGTGATGCCAGCACTGCAGGCCAGGGCTTTAACCCGCTGCACTGCAGCGTCAGCCCCCCACCTTTGCCAATTTAGTCTTTTGGATCCATAAATTCAGATTCCAGCATAGCTCAGTGGAAAGAGGTCAAGGCCTTCCCAATTACATACTGTAATAATTTGAGGATATGTGGTGTCATATTGACAGAACTCTAAGAATTGTGTGAGTTGGCACTGTGTCATAAAAGATTAAGCCTCCACCTGAAGTGTTGGCATTTCATATGGTTTTCTGTTCGAGTCCCAGCTATTCCACTTCCAATCCAGCACCCTGTTCATGCACCTGGAAAAGCAGCAGAGGATGGTCTGAGTGCTTTGGCCCCCACACTCAAGTGGGAGGCCTGGGTGAAGTTCCTGGATGCTGGCTTCAGCCTGCTATAGCCCCAGCTATTGTGGCCATTTGGGAAGTGAACCAGCAGATGGAAGATTCTCTCTCTCTCTCTCTCTCTCTCTTTCCCTTTACCTCTGCCTTTCAAATAAATAAATAAATCTTTAAAAAAACAATTGTGTGAGTTAATAGATTCTAAGGAATAATGGAACATAATTTTAGACTGGGTCAAATTGGTGATATGGTTATCAGAGAGCTTTTGATTTATTATGCTAATTCAGAGTGCAGCCTAGAATGTTTCTAATCTCTTCTTGTTGATCAAAAATGGAATCCTACAATGCCTCAAAAGAGCAAATAAAGTTGAGATTTCATAAATTCCCAGGAATTATTAGAAAGAAATTCAAACACTTAGGGAGCTAAAAGGAGCACTGACATCCTTAAAATTCTCTGTAACAGCTATCTTCTGGTGGCTTGGACAAAGGTGGAAAATGCGACCATTGAAATAGGTGTCGCTCCCCCTCTTCGTGGAGGAACGACACAGGACCCTGCGTTGTTCTTTCGTCTGCTCGGCCCTCCCCGGGTTTGCTGCTGGTTCTTCCTGGGTTAGCTACCGTCCCTTCCACCTCCGTGGAAGGGCGGTTCCCCCTGCCACTTTCCCCACTTCCGCAGGGGAGCAGCACACCGCCGGCCGGCTCTCTCGGGGGCTGCTCAGGTGTTCCTTCAGATAGATGTTCCTGGTGCATGTTGTCTCTCTCCTCCTTTATAGTCCTCTTCCACCAATCCCAACTCTGCTACCCACACGCCGAGTACGCTGCTCTCCTCCAATCAGGAGCAGGTCCTGCTGTTTATTGTTTGAACTGGAGGCAGCTGTGTAGAAGCTGTTTCCTCCTCTCCCAGCGCCATATTGTGGGAGAGCAGATGCATAGAATAAGTCTAAATTCCGGTAACAGTCTAGTCTGAGTTGCTCCCCACAATAGGCTCCCAGATTTCAATGAGTATGCTAAGATCCCAGAATGATAAAGTGTAAGCAGAAGCACAAAATGATTAGCTATAAAATAGTCATGGAAATCATAAAAGGTTTGAACTACAAGGTTCTTTGGAAATCATGGAATCCGCAGAACTGGACTAGAATAGCAGCCTGCTAATTTTCTATTTGATCTGATTTGCAAAACAAACTCTCATTGGAGAGACAGAGGCAAAATTTGAGTGACCATGGTGGGGAGTCACAGATCCCCATTCAATTATTGGACCTGAATTTTATTGCATGCCCAGAAACTATAGAATGGAGGAAGGGCCTGGGGGATTGGACACACTGGGTGACTGTGCACTGATGAAAACAATACATGAAGACCTTTCAAGGCCAATTTTATATTGGCTCTTCGCTAACATTAAAACTGCAGAACCAAAATTTCACTTTGGCCTACTTTATTAGCTCATTTTCTGTTACTATAATAAAATACCTGAGGCTGGGTACTTTATAGAAAAAAAGGTTTATTTAGCTCATAGTTCTGGAGGTTGAAGAGCATAGAGCCAGTATGAACTGGACTCTGATGAAGGCCTTGTGGCAGGTGATATCACAATTGCAGAAGCATGACTAAGACAGAGTGATCACATGGTGAGTTAGGAGACCAGCGAGGCTGGGGTACCATAAGAACTTTATTAATCCCTTCTGAAGGCACACCCCAAATAACATCACTCTCTCCCACTGGGCTACACCTCTTAAACATGCCACCTCCTCTTAACATTGCCTCACTGGAACAAAGCTTCTTATACATGAAACTTTGGGTGAACACACAAAAATGATATCCAAACCACAGCACCCACCAATTAGAAAGTGAGCTAATGGAGATTAAATGACAAATGCAGTTTTAACCAAAATCAATCTCATGGTGAGCACACTGCATCTACAAACTGACCTTGTGGTTATTTTCCCAGTTCCTGGTCATGTCATTAAAATAATTATACAGAAAAATTGGAATGATTCCCATAATAACTCTAAGAGCCATTAAGTTTGGACTATTTGATAGGAAGGACCAGGTGGAAAAATTTGAAATGACACTTCTGTACCAAGATAATAAAGCCAAGCAACTCCATATGCCTGGAGGTGAGGGCAGATATCACCACTCCTATCAAGGAATTTAAAGTTGCAAGGTTGTGATTATCACATTTTCATTAAACTCAATTGTTTAATATGACATGTGCAAGATCTACTAAATCTTAGAAAATGGCAATGGATTATCAGGATTATGATGATTATTCTAACTGTAAATAATATATTTCAGGATATTTTTACTTCAACAAATAAATACAGCTCTTAAAATCTGCACCTTCGTAAATTTACTGTTGTTATGAAATAATATATCAGACTGGGGGTTTATAAAATAAAGAGGTTTATTTTGGCTCACGATTATATAGACTTGGAAATCCAAGATTGGGTCACCACCTGTGGTGAGGGCTTTGTGCTGCTTCATAACTTGGCAGAAATTGGAAGGGACAAATGCATAAGTGTGGAAGAAACCAAATATGAGGTGAAGCCTCACTGTATAACAATGTGATGTCATGATAAATTATCCAGTCCCAAGAAAAGCATTAATACCTTTTTAAAACCTATTAAGTTCTTTTTTATTTTTATTTTTTAACTTTTATTTAATGAATATAAATTTCCAAAGTACAGCTTATGGATTACAATGGCTTCCCCCCCATAACGTCCCTCCCACCCGCAACCCTCCCCTTTCCAACTCCCTCTCCCCTTCCATTCACATCAAGATTCATTTTCAATTATCTTTATATACAGAAGATCAGTTTAGCATATATTAAGTAAAGATTTCAAAAGTTTGCGTGCACATAGAAACACAAAGTGAAAAATACTGTTTGAGTACTAGTTATAGCATTAAATCACAATGTACAGCACATTAAGGACAGAGATCCTACATGAGGAGTAAGTGCACAGTGACTCCTGTTGTTGACTTAACAAATTGACACTCTTGTTTATGGCATCAGTAATCACCCTAGGCTCTTGTCATGAGCTGCCAAGGCTATGGAAGCCTTTTGAGTTCACCGACTCTGATCATATTTAGGCAAGGGTGTAGTCAGAGTGGAAGTTCTCTCCTCCCTGCAAAGAAAGGTACCTCCTTCTTTGATGACCTGTTCTTTCCACTGGGATCTCACTTGCGGAGATCTTTCATTTAGGTCATTTTTTTTTTTTTTTGCCAGAGTGGTTTGGCTTTCCATGCCTGAAATACTCTCAGGGGCTTTTCAGCCTGAATTGCATGCCGTAAGGGCTGATTCTTAGGCCAGGGTGCTGTTTAGGACATCTGCCATTCTATGAGTCTGCTGTGTATCTCACTTCCCATGTTGGATTGTTCTCTCCCTTTTTTATTCTATCAGTTAGTATAAGCAGACACTAGTCTTGTTTTTGTGATCCCTTTGGGCTCTTAGTCCTATCATTATGATCAATTGTGAACAGAAATTGATCACTGGGACTAGTGTGATGGCATTGGTCCATGCCACCTTGATGGGATTGAATTGGAATCCCATGGTATATTTCTAACTCTACTGTTTGGGGCAAGTCAGCTTGAGCATGTCCCGAATTGCACATCTCTTCCCTCTCTTATTCCCACACTTATATTTAACAGGGATCACTTTTCAGTTAAGTTTCAACACTTAAGAATAACTGTGTAATGATTACAGTATTCAACCAAAAGTATTAAGTAGAACAAACAAAAAAAAAATACTAAGAGGGATAACCCATTAAGTTGTTCATCAACAGTCAGGACAAGGGCTGATCAAGTCACCTTTTCTCACAGTGTTCATTTCACTTCAACAGGTTTCCTTTTTGAGGCTCGGTTAGTTGTCACCGATCAGGGAGAGCATACGATATTTGTCCCTTTGGGACTGGCTTATTTCACTCAGCATAATGTTTTCCAAATTCCTAACAGGGATCATTTTTCAGTTAAAATTTAAACACCTAAGAATAATTGTGTGTTAATTACAGAGTTCAAACAATAGTACTAGAACAAAAAAATACTAAAATGGATAGAGTATTACATTGTACATCAACAGTCAGGACAAGAGCTGATCAAGTCACTGTTTCTCATAGTGTCCATTTCACTTCAATACATTTCCCCTTTGGTGCTCAGTTAGTTGTCGCCGATCAGGGAGAACATATGATATTTGTCCCTTTGGAACTGGCTTAGTTCACTGAGCATGATGTTTTCCAGATTCCTCCATTTTGTTGCAAATGACCGGGTTTCATTGTTTTTGACTGCTGTATAGTATTCTATAGAGTACATATACCATAATTTCTTTATCCAGTCTACTGTTGATGGGCATTTGGGTTGGTTCCAGGTCTTAGCTATTGTGAATTGAGCTGCAATAAACATTAATGTGCAGACAGCTTGTTTGTTTCCAATTTAATTTCCTTTGGGTAAATTCCAAGGAGTGATATGGCTGGGTTGTAAGGTAGGGTTATATTCAGGTTTCTGAGGAATCTCCAGACTGACATACACAGTGGCTTAACCAGTTTGCATTCCCACCAACAGTGGGTTAGTGTCCCTTTTCCCCCACATCCTCGCCAGCATCTGTTGTTGGTAGATTTCTGAATGTGAGCCATTCTAACCGGGGTGAGGTGAAACCTCATTGTGGTTTTGATTTGCATTTCCCTGATTGCTAGTGATCTCGAACATTTTTTCGTGTGTCTGTTAGCCATTTGGATTTCCTCTTTTGAAAAATGTCTATTGAGGTCCTTGGCCCATCTCTTAAGTGGGTTGTTTGTTTTGATGTTGTGGAGTTTCTTGATATCTTTGTAGATTCTGGTTATCAACCCTTTATCTGTTGCATAGCTTGCAAATCTTTTTTCCCATTCTGTTGGTTGCCTCTTCACTCTCCTGACTGTTTGTTTTGCAGTACAGAAACTTCTCAATTTGATGCAATCCCAAGTGTTAATTTTGGTTTGACTGCCTGTGCTTCTGGGGTCTTTTCCAAGAAATCTTTGCGAGTACCTATATATTGCAGGGTTTTTCCAATGCTCTCTAATAATTTGATGGTGTCGGGTCGTAGATTTAAGTCTTTAATCCATGCTGAGTGAATTTTTGTGTAAGGTGAAAGGTAGGGGTCTTGCTTCATGCTTCTGCATGTGGACTTCCAGTTTTCCCAGCACCATTTATTGAATAGAATGTCCTTACTCCAGGGATTGGTTTTGGATACTTGATCAATTATAAGTTGGCTGTAGATGTTTGGATTGATTTATGGAGTTTCTATTCTGTTCCATTGGTCTATCCATCTGTTTCTGTACCAGTACCATGCTGTTTTGATAACAACTGCCCTGTAGTATGTCCTGAAATCTGGTATTGTGATGCCTCCGACTTTGTTTTTGTTGTACAAGATTGCTTTAGCTATTCAAGGTCTCCTGTATCTCCATATGAATTTCAATATCATTTTTCCAGATCTGAGAAGGTCTTTGGTATTTAGATTGGTATTGCATTGAATGTATAAATTGCTTTTGGGAGAATGGACATTTTGATGATATTGATTCTTCAAATACATGAGCATGGAGATTTTTCCATTTTTTGGTGTCCTCTTCTTTTACTTTCTTTAAGGTTTTGTAATTTTCATCGTAGAGATCTTTAATGTCCTTGGTTAAGTTTATTCCAAGGTATGTGATTGTTTTTGTAGCTATTGTGAATTGGATTGATCTTAGAAGTTCTTCCTCAGCCGTGGCATTGCCTGTGTATACAAAGGCTGTTGATTTTTGTGCATTGATTTTATATCCTACTACTTTGCCAAACTCTTCTATGAGTAAAAATAGTCTCTTAGTAGAGTTCTTTGGGTCCCCTAAATAAAGAATCATATCATCTGCAAGGAGGGATAGTTTGAGTTCTTCCTTCCCAATTTGTATCCTTTTAATTTCTTTTTCTTGCCTAGTAGCTTTGGCTAAAACTCCCAGAAATATATTGAATAGCAGTGGTGAGAGTGGACATCCCTGTCTGGTACCAGATCTCAGTGTAAATGCTTCCAACTTTTACCCATTCAAAGGATGTTCGCCGTGGGTTTTTCATAAATTGCTTTGAATGTATTGAGGAATGTTCCTTCCATACCCAGTTTGCTTAGAGTTTTCATCATGAAAGGGTGTTGTATTTTATCGAATGCTTTCTCTGCATCTATTGAGATAATCATGTGGTTTTTCTTCTGCAGTCCGTTAATATGGTGTATCACATTGATTGTTTTGCACACATTGATGCTTAAAGGGAAAGGGTGTTACACACAGAAACACAGAAACACAGTCATCAATATGAAAGAAGGTAAAGGAAGGAAACCTCACAACAAAAGAACACAGGAAGTTCAAAGCATATATTAGAAATATCTTTGGCAAATGGCAGGGCAAAGTCACTACTTATCAATAGTCACATTGAATGTTAATGGCCTCAACTCTCCAGTTAAAAGACACAGACTGGCTGACTGGGTTAAGGAACAAAACCCATCTATTTGCTGCTTACAAAAAAACATCTTACCAAAAAAGATGCATGCAGAGTGAAAGTGAAAGGTTGGAAAAAGTTATACCATCCCAACAGAAATGAAAAAAGGGTGGGCGTAGCCATCTTAATATCAGACAACATAAACTTTACCACAAAAACCGTTAAGAGAGACAAAGAGGGACACTACATAATGATTAAGGGATCAATTCAACAGGAAGATATAACAATTATCAATGTATATGCACCTAACTACAGGGCACCGGTTTATCTAAAAGATTTGTTAACGGACTTAAAGGGAGACTTAGACCCCAATACAATAGTACTGGGGGACTTCAATACTCCACTCTCAGAAATAGACAGATCCATAGGACAGAAGATCAACAAGGAGACAGTAGATTTAAACGACACTATAGCCCAAATGGATCTAACAGATATCGACAGAACTTTTCATCCTACACATAAAGCATTTACATTCTTCTCAGCAGTACATGGAACCTACTCTAGGATTGACCACATCCTAGGCCATAAAGCAAGTCTCAGCAAATTCAAAAGAATTAGAATCACACCATGCAGCTTCTCAGACCATAAAGGAATGAAGTTGGAAATTAGCAACTCAGGAATCCCTAGAGCATATGCAAACACATGGAGATTGAACAAGATGCTCCTGAATGAACACTGGGTCATAGAAGAAATTAAACGAGAAATCAAAATTTTCTAAAAGTAAATGAGGATAACAACACAACATATCAAAACTTATGGGATACAGCAAAAGCAGTGTTAAGAGGAAAGTTTATAGCAAAATGTGCCTACATCAAGAAATTGGAAAGGCACAAAATAAATGAGCTTTCAATGCATCTCAAGGATCTAGAAAAACTGCAGCAAACCAGACCCAAAACTAGTAGGTGAAGAGAAATAATTAAAATTAGAGAATTCAACAAAAGTGAATCCCAAAAAATTTTTAAAAATCAGCTAAAGAAGAGCTGTTTTTTTGAAAAAATAAACAAAATTGACACACCATTGCCCCAACTAACTAAAAAAAGGAAAGACCCAAATCCCTAAAGTCAGAGATGAAAAAGGAAATGTAACAACAGACAACGCAGAAATAAAAAGAATCATCAGAAATTACTACAAGGACTTGTATGCCAGCAAACAGGGAAACCTATCAGAAATGGATAGATTCCTGGACACATGCAACCTACCTAAATTGAACCAGGAAGACATAGAAAACCTAAACAGACCCATAACTGAAACAGAAATTGAAACAGTAATAAAGGCCCTCCCTACAAAGAAAAGCCCTGGACTGGATGGATTCCCTGCTGAATTCTACCATACATTTAAAGAAGAACTTACTCCAATTCTTCTCAAATTATTCAGAACAATAAAAAAAGAGAGAATCCTCCCAAATTCTTTCTATGAAGCCAGCATCACCTTAATTCCTAAGCCGGAAAAAGATGCAGCATTGAAAGAAAATTACATACCAATATCCCTGATGAACATAGACACAAAAATCCTCAATAAAATTCTGGCCAATAGAATGCAATAAAACAGCAGAAAATGCATCCACCTAGACCAAGTAGGATTTATCCCTGGTATGCAGGGAGGGTTCAGTGTTCAAAAATCAATCAATGTGATACACCACATAAACAGACTGCAGAAGAAAAACCATATGATTATCTCAATAGATGCAGAGAAAGCATTTGATAAAATACAACACACTTTCATGATGAAAAGTCTAAGCAAATTGGGTATAGAAGGAACTCATAGAAGAGTTTGGTAAAGTAGCAGGATATAAAATCAATGCACAAAAATCAACAGTCTTTGTATAAACTGGCAATGCCAAGGCTGTGAAAGAACTGCTAAGATCAATCCCATTCACAATAGCTACAAAAACAATCAAATACCTTGGAAGAAAACTAACCAAGGATGTTAAAGATCTCTAAGAAGAGAATTACAAACTCTAAAAGAAAGAAATTGAAGAGTGTACCAAAAAATGGAAAAATCTTCTATGCTACTGAATTGGAAGAATCTATATCATCAAAATGTCCATTCTCCCAAAAGCAATTTATGGATTCAATGTGATACCAATCAAAATACCAAGGACATTCTTCTCAGATCTGGAAAAAACAATGCTGAAATTCATATGGAGGCAGAGGAGACCTAGAATAGCAAAAGCAATCTTGTACAGCAAAAATAGAGCCAGAGGACATACTACAGGGCAGTTATAATCAAAACAGCATGGTACTGGTACAGAAACAGATGGATAGACCAATGGAACAGAATAGAAACTCCAGAAATCAACCCAAACATCTACAGCCAACTTATATTTGATCAAGGATCTAAAACCAATTCCTGGAGCAAGGACAGTCTATTCAACAAATGGTAGGAAAACTGGATCTCCACATGCAGAAGCATGAAGCAAGACCCCTACATTTCACCTTACACAAAAATCCATTCACAATGGATTAAAGATCTAAGTCTACGACATGACAACATCAAATTATTAGAGAACATCGGAGAAACCCTGTAAGATATAGGCACAGGCAAAGATTTCTTGGAAAAGACCCCAGAAGCACAGGCAGTCAAACCAAAATTAACACTTGGGATTGCATCAAATTGAGAAGTTTCTGTACTGCAAAACCAACAGGAAAGTGAAGAGGCAACCGACAGAATGGGAAAAAAGATTTGCAAACTATGCAACAGATAAAGGATTAATAACCAGAATCTACAAAGAAATCAAGAAACTCCACAACAACAAAGCAAACAACCCACTTAAGAGATGGGCCAAGGACCTCAATAGACATTTTTCAAAAGAGGAAATCCAAATGGCTAACAGGCACATGAAAATGTTAAGGATCACTAGCAATCAGGGAAATGCAAATCAAAACCACAATGAGGTTTCACCTCACCCCGGTTAGAATGGCTCACATTCAGAAATCTACCAACAACAGATGCTGGCGAGGATGTGGGGAAAAGGGACACTAACCCACTGTTGGTGGGAATACAGACTGATAAAGCCACTATGGAAGTCAGTCTGGAGATTCCTCAGAAACCTGACGATAACCCTACCGTTTGACCCAGCCATCCCACTCTTTGGAATTTACCCAAAGGAAACTAAATTGGCAAATAAAAGAGCTGTCTGCACATTAATGTTTATTGCAGCTCAATTCGCAATAGCTAAGTCATGGAATCAACCTAAATGCCCATCAACAGTAGACTGGATAAAGTTATTATGGGATATGTACTCTATAGTATTCTATACAGCAGTAAAAACAAATGAAATCCAGTCATTTGCAACATATGAGGAATCTGGAAAATATCATGCTGAGTGAATTAAGCCAGTCCCAAAGGGACAAATATCATATGTTCTCCCTGATCGGCGACAACTAACTGAGCACCAAAGGGGAAACCTGTTGAAGTGAAATGGACACCATGAGAAACAATGACTGGATCAGCCCTTGTCCTGACTGTTGAGGAACAACTTAATATTTTATCCCTTCTATTATTTTTTTTGTTCTAGTTAATACTATTGGTTGAACTCTTTAATTAGCACACAATTATTCTTATGTGTTTCAATTTAACTGAAAAGTGATCCCTGTTAAATATAAGGGTGGTAATAAGAGAGGGAGGAGATTTACAATTTGGGACATGCTCCATCAGACTTGCCTGAACCGGTAGAGTTAGAAACATGCCATGGGATTCCAATTCAATCCCATCAAGGTGGCAGGTACCAATGCCATCTCACTAATCAAAGTGATCAATTTCAGTTCACAATTGATCATAATGATAGGATTAAGTGTCAAAGGGATCACATAAACCAGGCTAGTGTCTCCTAATACTAACTGATAGTATTAAATAGGAGAGAACAATCCAACATGGGAAGCGGGATACATAGCAGACTTATAGAATTATAGATATGCTAAACAGCACTCTGGCCTCAGAATCAGCTCTTAAGGCATTCAGATCTGCCTAAAAAGCCCATGAGAGTATTTTAGGCATAGAAAGCCAAGACACTCTGGAAAAAAAAAAAAGACCTAAATGAATGATCTCTGCCGGCACCGTGGCTCAATAGGCTAATCCTCCACCTTGCGGTGACAGCACACCGGGTTCTAGTCCCGGTCGGGGCGCTGGATTCTGTCCTGGTTGCCCCTCTTCCAGGCCAACTCTCTGCTGTGGCCCGGGAGTGCAATGGAGGATGGCCCAAGTGCTTGGGCCCTGTACCCGCATGGGAGACCAGGAGAAGCACCTGGCTCCTGGCTTTGGATCAGTGCTATGCGCCGGCCGCAGCGCGTAGGCTGCAGTGGCCATTGGAGGGGGAACCAATGGCAAAAGGAAGACCTTTCTCTCTGTCTCTCTCTCTCACTGTCCACTCTGCCTATCAACAAAAAAAAAAAAGAAAGATTTCTGTGAGTGAGATCCCAGTGGAAAGAATGGACCATCAAAGAAGGAGGTACCTTTCTCTGAAGGGAGGAGAGAACTTCTGCTTTGACTACGGCCTTGACTAAATAAGATTGAAGTTGGCGAACTCAAAAGGCTTCCATAGCCTTGGCAACTCATGACAACAGCCTAGGGTGATTACTGATGCCATAAACAAGAGTGTCAATTGTTAAGTCAACAACAGGAGTCACTGTGCACTTACTCCTCATGTAGGATCTCAGTCCTTAATGTGTTGTACTATGTGAATTAATTGCATAACTAGTACTCAAACAGTACTTTACACTTTGTGTTTCTGTGTGGGTGCAAACTGTTGAAATCTTTACTGAGTATATACTAAGTTGATCTTTAGTATATAAAGATAATTGAAAATGAATCTTGATGTGAATTTGTTAGGAGAGTCAGCGGGAGATGGGATTGTTGCAGGTTGGAGGGAGATTATGGTGGAGGGGAGCCATTGAAATCCATAACATGTACTTTGGAAATTTATATTTATTAAATAATTGTTTCAAAAATAAAAATATAAATTCATTTGAAAATAGATCTATGTTATGACCCAGCTAACCCACTCTGGGAATTTAATCAAATGAAATGAAAGCAGCATCTGAAAGAGTTATTTGTACTCCCATGTTAATTATAGCTCAATACACATTAGCTAAGATTTAGATTCAACCCAGGTATCCATCACTAAATGACTAGATAAAGAAAATGTGGCATGTATATGCAATGGGATACTATTTAGCCATAGAAAGGAATGAAAATTTGGCTTTTGCAGTAAAATAGATGCAACTGGAGACCATTATTCTTAGTGAAATAAGCCAGTCCCCAAAAGGCAAATACAACATGTTTTCTCTGATACGTGGTACTTAATATATGTGATAGTTAATACAAAAATGTGTAACAATGAAACTGACATCTTATGGCCTAATTATGGTTTCTAGCTCTTGTCTACATTTCTATGGGACAGCAGTCTTTTCACTTTTTACTTATTGTACATTATAGTTACTGGTTCATTAAGCCTGAGATTATGGAGTACATTGAAATTATGTTGTTGCAAAAATTAAAGGAGACATGCTCAAGCTGACTTACCTCAAACAGTAGAGTTAGAAACATACCAGGGGATTCCAATTCAATCCCATCAAGGTGGCATGTACCAATGCCATCACACTAGTCCCAGTGATCAATTTCTGTTCACAATTGATCATAATGATAGGACTAAGAGCCCAAAGGGATCACATAAACAAGAATAGTGTCTGCAAATACTAGCTGTTAGAATCAAAAAGGGAGAGAATGATCCAACATGGGAAGTGAGATACACAGCAGACCCATAGAATGGCAGATGTCCTAAATAGCACTCTGGCCTCAGAATCAGCCCTTAAGGCATGCGGATCCGGCTGAAAAGCCCATGAGAGTATTTCAGGCATGGAAAGCCAAGACACTCTGCGGAAAAAAAAAAAACCTAAATGAAAGATCTCTGCGAGTGAGATCCCAGTGGAAAGAATGGGTCATCAAAGAAGGAGGTACCTTTCTTTGCAGGGAGGAGAGAACTTCCACTCTGACTACACCCTTGCCTAAATATGATCAGAGTCGGTGAACTCAAAAGGCTTCCATAGCCTTGGCAGCTCATGACAAGAGCCTAGGGTGATTACTGATGCCATAAACAAGAGTGTCAATTTGTTAAGTCAACAACAGGAGTCACTGTGCACTTACTCCTCATACAGGATCTTTGTCCTTAGTGTGCTGTACACTGTGATTTAATGCTATAACTAGTACTCAAACAGTATTTTTCACTTTATGTTTCTGTGTGGGAGCAAACTGTTGAAATCTTGACTTAATGTATGCTGAACTGATCTTCTGTATATAAAGAGAATCGAAAATGAATCTTGACGTGAATGGAAGGGGAGAGGGAGTGGGAAAGGGGAGGGTTGCGGGTGGGAGGGACGTTATGGGGGGGAAGCCATTGTAATCCATAAGCTGTACTTTGGAAATTTATATTCATTAAATAAAAGTTTGAAAGCAAAAAAAAAGAAATAGTTGTAATAAAAATTCTGCCATTAAAAAAATTAAAGGGGAAAAAAAGAAAGGAAAGAAGGAGGGAGGATTGAGGAAGGGAGGGTATGACATAAGTTTATTTTTGGTGAAAATAAAATTGAAATTTATTCATACTAAGTGTCTTCAAAAAGTTCATGGGACGTGGGCATTTTCTTAGCAATGAGTCACCACTTGGAGCATGTACCCCACATCAGAATGCCTGGGTTTGATCTGTTGCACTGTATCATGATTCCAGCTTCCTAATAATATCAATCCTGGCAGGCAGTTGTGACCACCAAAATTGTGTTAACCACTCCCCTAACATTTTGAAGAAAATATGCTTGTTTTGAGAAAAAATTTCTTGATTTGCTAGTGTGTCCTGAGTAAGAACAGAATGCTTGACCATGGAAACCAAATGATTCATCATATAATCAGTGTAGTTTGACCCACCAGTTCATAAAGTTCAGCATGCACAGCAGCATTTCATCTTTATATGGAAAGGGTATACAAGGTGTCTTCAGAAGATTCACTATTATGAAAAAAATGTGAATGTATTTCAAAAATTTTCATACCAGAGAGACAGGTTATTTGTGCAGCACTTCAGTTGTCGCTTGGGATATCTGCATCCCATATTACAGTACCTGGATTTCAGTCCTCGCTCCACTCCTAATTCCAGCCTCCTGTTAACGTGCACTGTGGAAGGCAACAGGTGATGGCTCAAGCACTTTATTCTCTGCCACCCATGTCTGGAACCCAGATTTCTTCTGGGTTCTTGACTTCTTCCTAGCCTGGCCCTGCCTGTTGTGGGCATCTGGGAAGTGAATCAGTAGAAAGGAGATTCCCTCTCTCTGTCTCTCTTTCTTTCTCTCTCTCTCTCTCCTTCCCAGAATGTTGTTAATATTTTATATTCCCATCAGCAGTGTATGAGAGATCCAACTTCGCTGCATAATCAACAGAATTTAGTATTTTTATTTTAGAATTTCTAATAAGTGTTCAGTGATATCCCTTTATGATTTTAATTTGAATTTCCCAAATGTCTAATGATACGGAACATTTCTTTCATGTGCTTTTATTTGCTAAGCATATATTTTCTTGAGTATGATGACTACACATTTTATCCCTTTCTACTGGAACTGTTTGTTTTTGTAATGCTGAGTTTTGAGAGTTTATTATATAAGAGTGTTTAAAAGGTGTGTGGGGAAAATGGAATGAAAATATAATTTTACTTTGGTGCAAAAATTAAAAACAATACATAGTTTTTCATAATATGCGTTTTCCAGTAACCTTTAAAGACACTTTTATATTATTGGTATGAATCCTTTGTCAGATATGTGATTTATGAACATATTCTCTCAATCTGTAAATTACTGACTCATCCTCTTAATGTGGTCTTTCACAGACCAAGTGTTTTCAATGTATTCATTCTGTATTCTATAGACTGTGCTTTTTTCAAAAAAATTGTTTATTTGAAAGGCAGCATTACAGACAGAGAGATATAGAGAAACACAGAGTAAGAGAGAAGTTCCATCTTCTGGTTCACTCCCCACATGGCCACAGTGGCCAGGGCTAGGCTACATTGAAGCTAGAAGCAGGGTGATTCTTTCAGGAATCATATGAAGTGCAGGGGCCCAAAACAGTTAGGTCATCTTCTGCTGCTTTCTCAGGCACATTAGCAAGGATCTGGACTGGATGTGGAGCTGGATTGGAAACTGGACTTGAGCAAGGAGCTGGATTGGAAGGAAGTGGATTGGAAGTGTAATGTACCTTTTACATTAAAATCTATGACGTATTTTGAGTTAATTTTTGTATAATGTGTGAAGATTAGGTTGTGGTTCATGGTTTTTTGCTTTTGGATAGTCAATTGTTCCAGCACCATTTGCTGAAAAGATTTTAATTCTCCATTCATTTGCTTTTACTCAAAAATCAGTGTTGGATAAGATAGGCTCTCTGAGGCTTATTACAGTTAAACTGTCAAAAGTCAAACACATATCCTTTGTGAAATAAGGCTGGTCCAGGTGAGGCTGGCATCAAAGAAAGAAAACCCAACATGGAGCAATATGAGCTCAGGTAAGGCAGTGAATGTAATTTTGGACACCAAATTTCCTTTGGCTTAAGTTACCTTGGGCTCAAGTCTCAGCCTCTTGCTTGTAAGCCCTCTGTTGCTTTTCTCCATAACCCAGAGCAATGCTTCTGAAACTTGAATGAACTTTGAAGGACTTGTTAAAATACCTCTTCTGCGTCCTGTGTTCACGTCCATGCAGTAAGGCTCAGATTATTCATTTTTAACAGATTCTCATGTGCTTCTCCTGCTTATTGTTGTATCACACTTTGTGTAGCACCAAGTGCAGGATTCTGGGAGGTTCTGATGAACAACAGATTGGTTTGTCAATAGTTGTTGGTTTATTGTAAACTATTTCTATAATCAGAAGAGTGTGCAAAATGTATTTGATCAGTTTAAAGACTTTAAAAGGCCCAAAGCACCAATCAGCCAGGTTGAACAATGAAACATTTCAGAGAATCCTTTGGGGTGATTTGGTTAGCTTGTATTTTATTTGGTTTTTAGCATATGAGTTCTTGATTGAAACTATCCTTTAATTTTCCTCCTTTATCCTATTTTTCCTAGTTTAAAATTTATTTACTTGAGAGGTGAAGAGACACAGGAAAAGAGATACAGAGATCTCCCATTTGTTGATTCATTCCTCAGATGCTTGCAATGGCCCCTGGTGGAAGCTGAAGCTTGTAGCTCATTTCAGGTCTCCTGTGTGAGTAGTAGAATCCCAGTCACTTCAGCCATTACTGCTGCTTCCAAGGGTCTGCATTAGCAGGAAGATAGAGTCAGGAGCCAGAGCTGATTATTGAACCCAGGTACTCTGATGTGGATGTCTTAACTAGCAACTTAAATAGCAGACCAAATGCCTATTTTTTGTTGGTTTTCGAAATAAAGGTTATATAAACCTCAGAAACAGAGCTGAGGATTTTTTTGTTTTATGTATATTTAAGTAATTTGTGTTAAATTGTAATTAAATTATATAAATCTTTTAAATATTTATTTGTTTATTTGAAAGGCAGAGTTACCGAGAGAGAGAGAGGTCTTCCATCTATTAGTTTACTCCTCAAATGACCTCAATGGCTGGAGCTGCGCCAATCCAAAGCCAGGAGCCAGGAGCTTCCTCTGGGTCTCCCACATGGGTACTGGGGCCCCAGCACTTGGGCCATCTTCCACTGCTTCCCCAGGCCATGGTGTGAAGCTGGATCAGAAGAGGAGCAGCTGGGACACGAACCAGTGCCTATACGGAATGCTGGTACCACTGGCAGAGGATTAACCTACTATACTATAGCACTGGCCCAATTAAATTATATTAAAAATTTATAAACGTTCAATAGCCAAATATTCTTTTACTATAAGAGGGAAAAGTGTCATAGATGCACACATGTGACTAAACTCCTGACCTAATATCTTTAACAGTTGTAAAACTATTAAACTTTTCTTCTGCTTAAACCAATTTTTTATGTAAGTCATATTTTTTTTTTTTAAACAAAGGTTTATTTCTTAGCGAGAGGGAGAGAGAGAGATGGAGAAAGAAAGAGATCCTCTATTTGTTATCATTCCCTAAATGGCTGCAATAGCCAGGGCTGGACCAGGCCAAAGCCAGGAGCCTAGAGCTTCATCAGGATCTCCCACCTGGGTGCAGAAGCCCAAGCATTTGGGCCATCCTCCACTGCTTTCCTAGAAGCATTAGCAGGGAGCTGGATCAGAAGTGGAGCAGCCATGACTCAAACTGTAGCCTATATGAGGTGCTGGCATCACAGGCCATGGCTTAACTCACAATGCAACAATGCTGGCCCCATCAGTCATATTTTTCTGAAAATATTTATTATCTAAGTTTTCTTTTTTTTTAAGATTTATTTATTTATTTATTTTTTGCTACCTCATGACTATTCTCTGTATTAATTTTTTTAGTGGGCTTTTCTTTAAACTTTTATTTAATGAATATAAATTTCCAAAGTACAGCTTATGGATTACAATGGCTTCCCCCCCATAACGTCCCTCCAACCCGCAACCCTCTCCTTTCCCACTCCCTCTCCCCTTCCATTCACATCATGATTCATTTTCGATTCTCTTTATATACAGAAGATCAGTTTAGCGTACATTAAGTAAAGATTTCAACAGTTTGCTCCCACACAGAAACATAAAGTGAAAAATACTGTTTGAGTACTAGTTATAGCATTAAATCTCAATGTACAGCACACTAAGGGGGCTCCTGGCTTCTGGCTTCAGAACAGATATATATATATAACATATCAAGTTATCAAGATATATATATATATAAAACATATCAAGTTGCTCATCCACAGTCAGGGTGAGGGCTGATCAAGTCACCGTTTCTCATAGTGTTCATTTCACTTTAACAGGTTTCTTTTTGGTGCTCAGTTAGTTGTCACCTATCAGGGAGAACAAGTGGTATTTGTCCCTTTGGGATTGGCTTATTTCACTCAGCATAATGTTTTCCAAATTCTCAGCTCTTGTCCTGATGGTTGATGTACAATGTAATACTTTATCCATTTTAGTATTTTTTTTGTTCTAGTACCATTGGTTGAACTCTGTAATTAACACACAATTATTCTTAGGTGTTTAAATTTTAACTGAAAAGTGATCCCTGTTAGGAATTTATCTAAGTTTTCAAATGTATGTTTCCTTTAAAAATTTCTGATAATATTTGTTTTTCTTTTATTTTTAATCCATCTTACAAGTTGGTAAATTTTATTAATTTTTAAATTTCACAATTTTTGGCTTTGTTAGTTTTCTCATATATTTTTAATTTGCCTGCTTATTTTTTATTATTTGTCATTCCTCCCATTAGGAGATGGGGTCTCTGTTTTTTCCACATTAATCTGGGTGGATTTGTGACTGCTTCAACCAATTAGCGTGGAAATGATGCTAAGGTCCTCTGAAACTGGGTCACAAAAGGCCAAGAAGTGCTGCATTAATTACTGGAACACTTGTTTTTGGAGAGCTGGCCTATCATGGGAGAAGTCTGATTACCCCAAGACTGCCTGCTGGAGAGGCTGCACGTCAGCATCGCTGGATAGCCGTGGTGAGCTTGTCCTTCACCCACCCAGCCATGGGATTCAAGAAAGTGAGATTGGAAGTGGATTTCCTGTCCCCACCATTCAATACATATTGTTTGAGTCACCTGGTGGCTTTTAGAGTCATCATAACAGGTCTCACACATCATTGTGCAGAGACAAGTCATTCTCCCTGTGTCTTGTTAAAATTCCTGAGCACCAGAATGAAGGGATATGGTAACATGCTTGTTTTGTGCCTCTATGCTTCAGCATGGTTCTTTGGATAGATAACAATAATGTCTACACATAGGCAGTTGAGAGCCTATTTTTCTCAGTCTTTTGCCACCATTTCCCCATTTATTCACAGCCACTATGTGCAAGGATCAAATTTGGTTGGATACATAAATGTATACACAGTAACCACTGCCCTCACTTTGACTTGAAGTTGGCTTAGGATCTTTGTGTATGAGTGTGTGCTTTCAATTTGAGAGTTGTCACTGTTTATTATCTGACCAGATTGCAAAAATACCCTGACAGACACCCAATTCTTCCTTGTAATAAGACTGTTGATCTGGCCTTTCTTGTTGCCAGCATCTTTACCCTTTGCAAAATGGGTGGTCTTTTTCTTCATCCCATCTCATGGAGAAGATAATTTGAAGGGCCACAGGAATTTATTAGCTTCATTGAATTCTTTTCCAACAGTCTTGAGCTCATAAATTAGATCTTCAATACAAAGGATACCATATTCTCTGAAGGGAGGAGAGAACTTCCACTCTGACTATGACCTTGTCTAAATAAGATCAGAGTCAGTGAACTCAGGGGGCTTCCATAGCCTTGGCAGCTCATGACAAGAGCCTAGGTTGATTACTGATGCCATAAACAAGAGTGTCAATTTGTTAAGTCAACAACAGGAGTCACTGTGCACTTACTCCTCATGTAGGAACTCTGTCCTTAATGTGCTGTACACTGTGATTTAATGTTATAACTAGTACTCAAACAGTATTTTACACTTTGTGTTTTTGTGTGGGTGCAAACTGTTGAAATCTTTACTTAATATATGCTAAACTGATCTTCTGTATATAAAGAGAATTGAAAATGAATCATGATGTGAATGGAAAGGGAGAGGGAGCAGGAGATGGGAGGTTGCGGATGGGAAGGAAGTTATGGAGGGGGGAGTCATTGTAATCCATAAGCTGTACTTTGTAAATTTTTATTTACTAAATAAAAGTTAAAAAGAAAAACAAAACAAAACAAAACAAACAACAAAAAAAGTCAAACACAAAGAGGAAATTCTAAAACAGTAAGAGAGAAGTATAGATGAGCAGTTTTCTTAGTATAACCCCTGCAGAATGAGATGATATACTAAAAGTCCAGAAAGAGAGTGCTATATCCAGAAAAGCCCTCCTTCAAGAATGAAGAGAAATAAAGTCTTTCTCCGACAAGCAAAAACTGAGATAATTCATCACAATCAGACTGGTCTCACAAGAAATGTTTAAGGGAGTCCTATACAAGAAGCAAAAGGATCATAGCTAATGAGACATGCAAAAGTACAAAACTCACTAGTAGAAAAAAAAGTAAATAAAAATAGAAAGAGAACTCTTATTGTTATAGAAAACCACTAAAACACAATAATAAGCAATAAGAGATGAAGAAAGGATATACAATGAACAAAAAAGGTAAAAAAATGACAGGAGTATGTCTTTATATATCAAGAAAAACCTTGAATGTTAATGGATTAAACAGTCAATTAAGAGAAATAGAAAGGCTGAGTGGATTTTTTTTAAAAAGGATCAAATATACACTGCCTAATTGACTTCATTGGTAAAAAAGCAACTCACTTAACTGATAAAGTCAGATATCCACTGGAAATGAAGGGATAGAAAATGATATTACTTGTAAAGAGGAAACAGAAGCAAGCAGAAATAACTCTACTTATATCAGACAAATCAGAATTTAAATCAGAAACTGTAAACAGAGATAAAAACTTATTATAAAATAATAAAATGATCAATTCAAAAAGAAGATATGACAATCATAAACACTAGTATATATGCATCCAACACTGGCACACACAATTATATAAAGAAAATTTATTAGATCTGAAGTGAAAGATAACTCCAACACAATATATAGGGACTTTAATACCTCACTTTCATCAATGGACAGATCATTCAAATAGAAAAAATCAGAAAAAAAGAGAAAAAGAGAAAGGAAGGAAGGAAGGAAGGAAGGAAGGAAGGGAGGAAGGGAGGAAGGGAGGGAAGGAGGAGGAAGGGAGGAGGAAAGGAGGAAGGGAGGGAGGAAGGGAGGAAGGGAGGGAGAAAGGAAGAGGGGCCAGCGCCGTGGCGCAGTGGGTTAATCCTCTGCCTGCAGCGCCAGCATCTCATATGGGCGCCGGTTCTAGTCCCAGCGGCTCCTCTTCCCGTCCAGCTCTCTGCTATGGCCTGGGAAAGCAGTAGAAGACGGCCCAAGTGCTTGGGCCCCTGCACCCACGTGGGAGACCCGGAAGAAGCTCCTGGCTCCTGGCTCCTGGCTTCGGATCAGCGCAGCTCCAGCCATTGCAGCCATTTGGGGAGTGAACTAACGGAAGGAAAACCTTTCTTTCTGCTTCTCCCTCTCACTGTCTGTAACTCTACCTCTCAAATAAATAAATAAAATCTTTAAGGAAGGAAGGAAGGAAGGAAGGAAGGAAGGAAGGATCATCAAAGTTAAACTATAATATAGAGCAAATGGACCTAACAGATATTTATAGAACTTTTTCCCTCATGATGCATGGAAAGCATCTTTTATGAAGCTATGAGTGGATTTCAAAAATTTTTGTATTGAAATGTTTTTCCTCCTATAATATCAAAAATTCTTGATTGTTGTAGCTAGACTTGAAATCAGGTAGATTTACTTCCCCCATTTTATTATTTACTTACATGAGAGGCAGAGAGATAGAGAGAAAGAGCTCCCATCTGCTGGTTCATTCTGCAAATGTTTGCAATGGCCCAACTTGGGGCTGAAGCCTGGAGCCAGAAGCTTAATCCAGGTTTCCAATAAGGGTGGCTGTTACAAAATAACATGATCTATCACTACTTCCCTTCCCCCCAGGTCTGTATTTTTGCTGGACTCTTTGATGGGAATTGTGTTAAACTTATATACCTATTTAAGGAGAAAGACATATTTACTATATTAACTCCTAACCCATGCACATCATATGTCTCCCCATTTTTCAGGTTTTTATTTTTTTCTTAATGATTTTAAATTCTCATCAAATGTATCCTATACAGGTTTTGTTAGTTTATATTTAAATATTTCATTTTTAAAAACTATAAATAGTATGATATTTAAAATTTTTTACATATATTGATTGTTGATATCTATAACTGTAATTCATTAATGTATGGCAATCATAAATTTGCCACTCTACTGAATTCACACATTAGTTTCAGAAAATTTTTTATACTTACCATGGGATTTTCAATTTTTTAAGATTATTTATTTGAAAGGCAGAGGCAGAGAGAGAGAAAGAGAGAGAGAGCTTCCTTTCGCTGGTTCACTCTTCAAATGGCCACAACAGTTGAAGCTGGGCCAATCCGAAGCCAGGAGCCAGTAACTTCTTCTGAGTCTCCCACATGAGTGCAGGGGACCAAACACTTGGGCCATCTTGGGCTATCTTCTACCGCCTTTCCAGGCCATGGCAGAGAGCTGGATTGGAAATGAAGCAGCTGGGACTCGAACGGGTGTCCATATGGGATGCTGACACTACAGGCACTATGCCACAGCATCTGCCCCAGGGATTTTCTATATAGATCATCATGTCTTCTTCAAATAAAGAAAAATTTATTTTCAATATCAATGCATTTTTAAAAAAATGTGTTTATTTTCATTCATTTAAAAGGCAGAGAAACATACAGAAATCAAGTCAAAGAGACAAACTAACAAAGATCTTCCATACTCTGATTTATTCTCTAAAGGTACCCAATAGCCAGCTCTGAACTAGGCCAAAGTCAAGAACCCAGAAATTCAAAGTCTCCCCTGTGTGTGGCAGAGACCCAACTTCTTGATCTGTCATCTGCTGCCAAAAAAAGGAGTCTGGATCAGAAGCATAGCTGTGACTTGAATTAAGCACTAGAATATAGACTACAAAGTCCCAAGCAGCTACATATCAGCTGCATCACATGTCCTCACCTTATTTATTTTTGTTTTTTTTTTGTCCTACCAAAGTGTCTAAAACTAGTAGTATATTGAGTAGCAATGGTAAGAGTAGGCATCCTTGTTTCCTATCTTAGATAGAAAGCATTCAATCTTCACCATTAAGAGTGATGTCATTTGTAATGACTTTTTTCCGTGTGTGAATATTCCATATCAAGTTGAAAAGGTTTCAGGTTTCCCTCTATTCCTGTGAATTTCTTCACTTGAACTATTCTGCCTGATAGAACAGAAAATTATTCAATATGTAGTAGTGCTTTAAATCATTCTTGATGGATCCATAGAAGTCCTTGATAGATGGAAAGTAAATATGCTCTGATAAAGTAGAAGAGTACAGAACAGCACTGTTGCATGAAACAACATGGTAATGTTCTCACAGATGGAAAAAGTATCCTGAGATCTCCATGTCAAAAGGTGAAAACTCAAATCAAACAGTGATCTCAGAGGAAATCACTCACTATCACAGGAACAAAAGCCAGAAAACTCCTTTTTCTCCACTCCTCTACCCACCACATAAACCAGCAAGAAATAACAGGCAGTAACTGTCTTCAAGTGAAAGTAATGAATATGGGAGCTTAAGCAGTCAGATAAGGTAATGTCTTAGGTGATGGGCGATAGTTAAAGTAGATATCAGAATTCACAACAAATAGGAAGCACACAGATTCATTGATGTGCCCTCTCTTAGAGAATGCTCTTCATCTCACCCATTCTTACTGAAAATAGCATTCATGTCTGTTCCTCTATTCTCTGAAACAAGCTGCATTACCAGAGGGAACAAATGGTGTAATAAGAAATCTCAACTACAGAGGGAGGAGGCAAGATGGCGGAATAGGAAGGGAGCACACTGATAGTCCGGGGAGAGATAGTTTAATAAAAGTGGAGATACTGCAGGTTCAAGGAAGAGTAGGGGAGGAAACAGCAGAAGAAACTCTTCCGGAACGTGTGATTCACAGCGGACCTGCGTGGAGAGCGTGGGAGCCCACAGTTCGGGACACCAGCGGCAGACTCAACACACCAGCACTGGAACACGAGGTGAGCCAAACCTCAATAGCTTGAGACACCGGCAGGCAAGCGGAGAGAGGAGACTAGAGGGAACGACCCCCCCGGGGGGGGGGGAAGTTCACCAGGCTAACTGGAAGAGAGAGAGAGAAAAAAAAAAAGGTGACTGGTATGGACACGGGTTTCTCTCTCTCCGCTCACCTCTCAAGGGCAAGCAAGACAAAGAGCAGGCGCCATCTTGGACATACGTCATAAGCAGAGCAACCTCAGGTCTGCACCGGCCCTGAGCCTAGCAGAAAAACCTGACTCTGGGCGGGGCGAATTAACAGGAGATTAGGACCTAGTAAATTTGTGGTGCTACTGAACTGAGACTGTGAAAAAAGAGACGGTGGGGGAGAGAACTCACGGAATTCACGTGAGCACTCTCCAGAGATGCTACAATTCCGTAACTTTGGCAACCCAGTGGGAGACTGAAGGAGAATTTGAGCCCATTCTGAGGGCCGAACAGATTCCCTGTGTGGTCCTTGGGAAAGAGCTTCCAATCTCTGGCTCCTGTGGGTATATCATTTGCTTGCTAACTACCTCCAACTTCGTTCAGCTGTGCAGAATTACTTCCCTTTTGAATCAAAAAAAAAAAGAAAGAGAGAGAGACAGAGAGGTTTACCACGCCTAACCTGGGAGTGTCACCTTTGGCACACCAAACAGAGCTCTCAGGCCACACCCATCTCAAGCCCTAAGGCTCCATCAAAAACAGATAGTCCACCTAATCTAGAGTCATAGTATAATAAGAAAAAGCACCACAGTGAAGAAACCAAATATCTCCAATATGCCAAATAACAAACGCAAAAACCGAGGTAATAAAAACAAGGAAGTCACCATGACGACCTCAAATGAAAAAGACACCCCAATTCAAGATTATGAAGATGATGACATAGAAGAAATGCAAGAAGCAGATCTCAAAAAATTGATAAGAACATTAAGAAGTTCTCAAAAACAAATTCTTGAACTACAGAAATCCTTAATGGACAAGATAGAAAATCTCTCTCGTGAAAATGAAATATTAAGGAGGAATCAAAATGAAACGAAACAACTAGTACAACAGGAAACTGTGATAGTGACTGAAGTGAAGAATTTAATACATCAAATGAAAAACACAATGGAGAGCCTTACAAACAGAATGGGTGAAGCAGAAGAGAGAATATCGGACTTAGAAGACAGAGAACAGGAAAGGATACAGTCAGACCAAAGAAAAGAAGAGGAAATTAGGAATCTAAAACATATTGTCGGGAATCTTCAGGATACTATTAAAAAACCCAACATTTGGGTTCTAGGAGTTCCTGAAGGCATGGAGAGGGAGAAAGGATTAGAAGGCCTCTTTAGTGAGATATTAGCAGAAAATTTCCCAGGTTTGGAGAAGGACAGAGAAATCCTAGTACAGGAAGCTCACAGAACCCCTAATAAACACGACCAAAAGAGATCCTCACCACGACACGTTGTAATTAAACTCTCCACAGTGAAACATAAAGAAAAGATCCTAAAATGTGCAAGAGAGAAACGTCAGATTACTCTCAGAGGATCTCCAATCAGACTCACAGCTGACTTCTCATCAGAAACTCTATAAGCTAGGAGGGAATGGCGAGAGATAGGCCAGGCACTAAGAGAGAACAACTGCCAGCCCAGAATATTATATCCTGCAAAGCTATCATTTGTGAATGAAGGTGAAATAAAGACTTTTCATAGCAAACAGAAATTGAAAGAATTTGTTGCCACTCGTCCAGCCCTGCAAAAGATGCTTAAAGATGTGTTACACACAGAAACACAGAAACACGGTCATCAATATGAAAGAAGGTAAAGGAAGGAAACCAAGGAAGGAAACCTCACAGCAAAAGATCACAGGGAATTCAAAGCATATATTAGAACTTATCTTTGGCAAATGGCAGGGCAAAGTTACCACTTATCATTAGTCACATTGAACGTGAATGGCCTGAACCGTCCAGTTAAAAGACACAGACTGGCTGACTGGGTTAAGGAACAAAACCCATCTATTTGCTGCTTACAAGAAACACATCTTTCAAACAAAGATCCATACAGACTGAAAGTGAAAGGCTGGAAAAAGATATACCATGCCAACAGAAATGAAAAAAGAGCAGGCGTAGCCATCTTAATATCAGACAACATAAACTTTACCACAAAAACCGTTAAGAGAGACAAAGAGGGACACTACATAATGATTAAGGGATCAATTCAACAGGAAGATATAACAATTATCAATGTATATGCACCTAACTACAGGGCACCGGTTTATCTAAAAGATTTGTTAACGGACTTAAAGGGGGACTTAGACCCCAAAACAATAGTACTGGGGGACTTCAATACTCCACTCTCAGAAATAGACAGATCCATAGGACAGAAGATCAACAAGGATACAGTAGATTTAAACGACACTATAGCCCAAATGGATCTAACAGATATATACAGAACTTTCAATCCTACAGCTAAAGATTTTACATTCTTCTCAGCAGTACATGGAATCTTCTCTAGGATTGACCACATACTAGGCCATAAAGCAAGTCTCAGCAAATTCAAAAGAATTAGAATCATACCATGCAGCTTCTCAGATCACAGTGGAATGAAGTTGGAAAGTAGCAACTCAGGAATCCCTAGAGCATATGCAAACACAGGGAGATTGAACAACATGCTCCTGAATGAACAATGGGTCATAGAAGAAATCAAAAGAGAAATCAAAAACTTTCTGGAAGTAAATGAGGATAACTGCACAACATACCAAAACTTATGGGACGCAGCAAAAGCAGTGTTAAGAGGAAAGTTTATATCAATAGGTGCCTACATCAAGAAATTGGAAAGGCACCAAATAGATCAGCTTTCAATTCACCTCCAGGATCTAGAAAACCTACAGAAAACTAGACCCAAATCTAGTAGGAGAAGAGAAATAATTAAAATCAGAGAAGAAATCAACAGGATTGAATCAAGAAAAACATTAAAAAAAATCAGCCAAACGAGGAGCTGGTTTTTTGAAAAAATAAACAAAATTGACACCCCACTGGCCCAACTAACTAAAAAAAGAAGAGAAAAGACCCAAATCAATAAAATCAGAGATGAAAAATGAAATGTAACAACAGACACCACAGAAATAAAAAGAATCATCAGAAATTACTACCAGGACTTGTATGCCAGCAAACAGGGAAATCTATCAGAAATGGATAGATTCCTGGACACATGCAACCTACCTAAATTGAACCAGGAAGACATAGAAAACCTAAACAGACCCATAACTGAGACAGAAATTGAAACAGTAATAAAGGCCCTCCCTACAAAGAAAAGCCCAGGACCAGATGGATTCACTGCTGAATTCTACCAGACATTTGAAGAAGAACTAACTCCAATTCTTCTCAAACTATTCAGAACAATCGAAGAAGAGGGAATCCTCCCAAATTCTTTCTATGAAGCCAGCATCACCTTAATTCCTAAGCCGGAAAAAGATGCAGCACTGAAAGAGAATTACAGACCAATATCCCTGATGAACATAGATGCAAACATCCTCAATAAAATTCTTGCCAATAGAATGCAACAACACATCAGAAAGATCATCCACCCAGACCAAGTGGGATTTATCCCTGGTATGCAGGGATGGTTTAATGTGCGCAAGACAATCAATGTGATACACCACATTAACAGACTGCAGAAGAAAAACCATATGATTATCTCAATAGATGCCGAGAAAGCATTTGATAAAATACAACACCCGTTCATGATGAAAACTCTAAGCAAACTGGGTTTGGAAGGAACATTCCTCAATACAATCAAAGCAATCTATGAAAAACCCACAGCCAACATCCTATTGAATGGGGAAAAGTTGGAAGCATTTCCACTGAGATCTGGGACCAGACAGGGATGTCCACTCTCACCACTGCTATTCAATATAGTTCTGGAGGTTCTAGCCAGAGCTATTAGGCAAGAAAAAGAAATTAAAGGGATACAAATTGGGAAGGAAGAACTCAAACTATCCCTCTTTGCAGATGACATGATTCTTTATTTAGGGGACCCAAAGAACTCTACTAAGAGACTATTGGAACTCATAGAAGAGTTTGGCAAAGTAGCAGGGTATAAAATCAATGCACAAAAATCAACAGCCTTTGTATACACAGACAATGCCATGGCTGAGGAAGAACTTCTAAGATCAATCCCATTCACAATAGCTACAAAAACAATCAAATACCTTGGAATAAACTTAACCAAGGACGTTAAAGATCTCTACGATGAAAATTACAAAATCTTAAAGAAAGAAATAGAAGAGGATACCAAAAAATGGAAAAATCTTCCATGCTCATGGATTGGAAGAATCAATATCATCAAAATGTCCATTCTCCCAAAAGCAATTTATAAATTCAATGCAATACCAATCAAGATACCGAAGACCTTCTTCTCAGATCTGGAAAAAATGATGCTGAAATTTATATGGAGGCACAAGAGACCTCGAATAGCTAAAGCAATCTTGTACAACAAAAACAAAGCCGGAGGCATCACAATATCAGATTTCAGGACATACTACAGGGCAGTTGTAATCAAAACAGCATGGTACTGGTACAGAAACAGATGGATAGACCAATGGAACAGAATTGAAACACCAGAAATCAACCCAAACATCTACAGCCAACTTATATTTGATCAAGGATCTAAAACTAATTCCTGGAGCAAGGACAGTCTCTTCAATAAATGGTGCTGGGAAAATTGGATTTCCATGTGCAGAAGCATGAAGCAAGACCCCTACCTTACACCTTACACAAAAATCCACTCAACATGGATTAAAGACTTAAATCTATGACCTGACACCATCAAGTTACTAGAGAACATTGGAGAAACCCTTCAAGATATTGGTACAGGCAAAGAATTTCTGGAAAAGACCCGGGAGGCACAGGCAGTCAAAGCCAAAATCAACTATTGGGATTGCATCAAATTGAAAAGTTTCTGTACTGCAAAACAAACAGTCAGGAGAGTGAAGAGACAACCGACAGAATGGGAAAAAAATATTTGCAAACTATGCAACAGATAAAGGGTTGATAACCAGAATCTACAAAGAGATCAAGAAACTCCACAAAAACAAAACCAACAACCCACTTAAGAGATGGGCCAAGGACCTCAATAGACATTTTTCAAAAGAGGAAATCCAAATGGCCAACAGGCACATGAAAAAATGTTCAAGGTCATTAGCAATCATGGAAATGCAAATCAAAACCACAATGAGGTTTCACCTCACCCCAGTTAGAATGGCTCACATTCAGAAATCTACCAACAACAGATGCTGGCGAGGATGTGGGGAAAAAGGGACACTAACCCACTGTTGGTGGGAATGCAAACTGGTCAAGCCACTATGGAAGTCAGTCTGGAGATTCCTCAGAAACCTGACGATAACCCTACCGTTTGACCCAGCCATCCCACTCCTTGGAATTTACCCAAAGGAATTTAAATTGGCAAACAAAAAAGCGGTCTGCAGCCTAATGTTTATTGCAGCTCAATTCACAATAGCCAAGACCTGGAACCAACCTAAATGCCCATCAACGGTAGACTGGATAAAGAAATTATGGGATATGTACTCTTTAGAATACTATACCGCAGTAAGAAACAACGAAATCCAGTCATTTGCAACAAAATGGAGGAGTCTGGAACACATCATGCTGAGTGAAATAAGCCAGTCCCAAAGGGACAAATATCATATGTTCTCCCTGATCGGTGACAACTGACTGAACACCAAAAAGGAAACCTGTTGAAGTGAAATGGACACTATGGGAAACGGTGACTTGATCAGCATAGCCCTGACTGTTAATGAACAACTTAATACATTATCCCTCTTAGTAGTTTTTTTGTCTGTTCTACTTAATATGACTGGTTTAATTCTGTAATTAATACACAGTTATTCTTAAGTGTTGAAAATTAACTGAAATGTGATCCCTGTTAAACATAAGAGAGAGAAGAGATGTATAATTTGGGACATGCTCAAGCTGACTTGCCCCAAATGGTAGAGTTAGAAACATACCAGGGGATTCCAATTCAATCCCATCAAGGTGGCATGTACCAATGCCATCTCACTATTCCAAGTGATCAATTTCAGTTCACAATTGATCATAATGAAAGGACTAAGAGTCAAAGGGAGCACATAAACAAGTCTAGTACCTGCTAACACTAACCGATGGAATAAATAAAGGGGAGAGTGATCCAACATGGGAAGTGAGATACTCAGCAGACTCATAGAATGGCAGATGTCCTAAATAGCACTCTGGCCTCAGAATCAGCCCTAAAGGCATTCGGATCTGGCTGAAAAGCCCATGAGAGTATTTCAGGCATGGAAGCCAAGACACTCTGGCAAAAGATCTCTGTGAGTGAGATCCCAGTGGAAAGAACAGGTCATCAAAGAAGGAGGTACCTTTCTCTGAAGGGAGGAGAGAACCTCCATTTTGACTATGACCTTGTCTAAACAAGATAAGAGTCGGAGAACTCAGAGGGCTTCCATAGCCTTGGAAACTCATGACTGGAGCATAGGGAGATTACTGATGCCATAGACAGGAGTGTCAATTGGTAAAGTCAACAACAGGAGTCACTGTGCACTTACTCCTCACGTAGGATCTCTGTCCTTAATGTGCTGTGCATTGAGATTTAATGCTATAACTAGTACTCAAACAATATATTTCACTTTGTGTTTCTATGGGGGTGCAAACTGTTGAAATCTTTACTTAATGCATACTAAACTGATCCTCTGTAAAAAAAAAAAAAGAATTTATCAACTCCCAACTTGACTCTCACTGGGATTAAACATGACAATAGGTCTGCTCTGATTTCATCATCATTTAAAAAAATCATCTATTATTTTTCACTTTATGTTTCTGTGTGGGAGCAAACTGTTGAAATCCATACTTAATGTATACTAAGCTGATCTTCTGTATATTAAGATAATCGAAAATGAATCTTGATGTGAATGGAAGGGGAGAGGGAGTGGGAAAGGGGAGGGTTGTGGGTGGGAGGCACGGTATGGGGGGGAAGCCATTGTAATCCATAAATCGTACTTTGGAAATTTTTATTCATTAAATAAAAGTTAAAAAAAAAGAAATCTCAACTACAGAGAGAAGCATATAATAAGAGACTCACCAAACATTTAAACAAGAAAGTTCCCATAAAATATAGACAATAAATTAAATAAATGAAGATTTTGGCCAGAGAAATAGAGTCCTCAGAACATGAACAGAAAATGATAATAACAACCTCAGAGTGATAAGAAAATATATCACGTCCATGAAAGAGGAAGCAATTATGAAATTATAATATGTAAATGCAAAAACATGAGAGATTTTTCAAAGTTAATACCACATAAAACTAAAATGTCAATAGATGGACTGAACTTCTATATGGACACAAATGATAATTCAATCAGTGAGCTACAAAACTAGACTGGGACTTCTCCTAGAGGAGAAGATGAAGGCACAAAGGGAGGTATGAATGACCAATCAAAACATTTTCATACTTGTCAGGTAGGAGTTCCATTGAGTACAATTGGAAATAATGGTTGAGAATTAATATTTGAAGAGTAAATATCAAAGAATGAGAAACTCCCTCAAATTGAAATGGCAGTCTGAATGCCAAGCAGGATGACTTATAAAAACAAAGTCAGTAATTTTAGAAAAAAACTTAAACCTAGAAACACTACAGTGAAACTTTAGAGCATCAAAGTTAACATGAAAATACTAAAATCGTTTAGACAGACATGAGGACCACATACAATGAAACAAAAATCCATTTGACATCATATTTCCTATTAGCAATATCAGATGCAGGAAAGCAATGGAATGATGGCTTCAAACTGTTGAATTAGAATCATGTTGAAACTCAAACTTAACACCAAATTATATAAGTGGGATGGAAAACTTAAGACATTTTGGGCATATAAGAGCCCAGAAAACTCACCACCCACAGAAACTCTCAGAAAGAATTATTAGAAAATATACTTCAGCAGGAGGAAAAACAATTTGTGGAAAGTAATGATGTTAAGGAAATCATATTGTATATATATATATATTTATATAATGAAGAATTATTTTTTAAATTGAGATATAGCTTATCTCCCACCTGGGAGAAAGTTTGGGAAAGGGCAGTGGAAGGTGTTGCTCATAAATTTTTCTTGAGCCAAGCAAAACATAACATTCTGAGTCTCATTCTACATCAACAAATAATATATAAATGCTTCTATAGTTTTTCCAGACATTTAGAAGAGTGTGAGGGATGCCTCTGGTCATTGACTTAGTTTAAATTCCAGGAAACAAGTTCTAGAAAGTATCTGCTCATCTATAGGCAATCTGAAGGATCATCATTGTTCTAAAATATCCCAACATGGAGCAAAGTAAAAGTAAAGGATAAAGTGAAAGAAGGCAGGAAGCAGATCTTCACAGGAGCATGTTCAAGCGATTTCATTCCACAAAATACTTCCTAAGCTTATGTTATATGCCAGGCTCAGTGATGGATGCTAAGTAATGAGAAGACAAACAACGAGGAAAGACAGATCTTTCTCTTCGAAGAGATGAAATTCCTGATTGAGTGTTTCAGAAAAAGGAGCATTTTGAATGAAGCTGTTTTGTCAAGGACATGACTGAGACATAGATCCCAACCACTGGTGTTTTAGGAAGCTCAATATGATAAAAACTATAGGAAGATTTTGCACCCCAAAACTCTGAAAGCAAGTAAACCAACAAAAAGCTAGTTGATAATTGCAGGCATTTAGTTAGAGTAGCTTTATCGATGTTGGGTGGGATAAACATGGGAAGTTTAAGTAATATGCCTGTAATCAAATCCTAAAGATTCGTGTGTGTGTGTGTGTGTTTGCAGATAAAATGTAGTTCTTCCTGAGGAAGCACTGTAGCATAGTAAAAAGAGTGAATTTTCACTGTATGGCCCCAAGCAAGTTATTTAATCTTACTGAGCTTCAGTTTACTCAACTATATAATATGGATAATAATAGGGTCAACCCTGTAGGCAGTTAAATTAAATAATGCATACAAAGTTCTGGGCTCATAGTTGATGCTATTAAATAATAGCTATGATTTTTTTTTTGGTGCTCAGTTAGTTGTCACCTATCAAGGAGAACAAGTGGTATTTGTCCCTTTGGGATTGGCTTATTTCACTCAGCATAATGTTTTCCAAATTCCTAACAGGGATCACTTTTCAGTTAAAATTTAAACCCCTAAGAATAATTGTGTGTTAATTACAGAGTTCAACCAATGGTACTAGAACAAAAAAAAATACTAAAATGGATAAAGTATTACATTGTACATCAACCGTCAGGACAAGAGCTAACTGAGCACCAAAAAGGAAACCTGTTAAAGTGAAATGAACACTATGAGAAACAGTGACTTGATCAGCCCTCACCCTGACTGTTGATGAGCAGCTTAATATGTTATCCCTCTTAGTATTTTTTTTGTTTGTTCTACTTAATACTTTTGGTTGAATACTGTAATCAATACACAATTCTTCTTAAGTGCTGAAACTTAACTGAAAAGTGATTGCTGTTAAATATAAGAGTGGGAATAAGAGAGGGAAGAGATGTGCAATTCGGGACATGCTCAAGCTGACTTACCTCAAACAGTAGAGTTAGAAACATACCAGGAGATTCGAATTCAATCCCATCGAGGTGGCATGTACCAATGCCATCTCACTAGTCCCAGTGATCAATTTCTGTTCACAATTGATCATAATGAAAGGACTAAGAGTCAAAGGGATCACATAAACAAGAATAGTGTCTGCAAATACTACCTGATAGAATAAAAAAGGGAGAGAACAATCCAACATGGGAAGTGAGATACACAGCAGACCCATAGAATGGCAGATGTCCTAAATAGCACTCTGGCCTCAGAATCAGCCCTTAAGGCATGCGGATCCAGCTGAAATGCCCATGAGAGTATTTCAGGCATGGAAAGCCAAGACACTCTGGGGGGAAAAAAAAAACCTAAATGAAAGATCTCTGCGAGTGAGATCCCAGTGGAAAGAATAGGTCATCAAAGAAGGAGGTACCTTTCTCTGAAGGGAGGAGAGAACTTCCACTTTGACCATGGCCTTGTCTAAAAATGATCAGAGTCAGTGAACCCAGGGGGCTTCCATAGCCTTGGCAGCTCATGACAAGAGCCTAGGGTGATTACTGATGCCATAAACAAGAGTGTCAATTTGTTAAGTCAACAACAGGAGTCACTGTGCACTTACTCCTCATACGGGATCTTTGTCCTTAGTGTGCTGTACATTGAGATTTAATGCTATAACTAGTACTCAAACAGTATTTTTCACTTTATGTTTCTGTGTGGGAGCAAACTGTTGAAATCTTGACTTAATGTATGCTAAACTGATCTTCTGTATATAAAGAGAATCGAAAATGAATCTTGACATGAATGGAAGGGGAGAGGGAGTGGATAAGGGGAGGGTTGCAGGTTGGAGGGACGTTATGGGGGGGGGAAGTCATTGTAATCAATATTCTGTACTTTGGAAATTTATATTAATTAAATTTCAGTTAAAAAATAAATAAAATAAATTTCATGGGAAAAAATAATAGCTATGATTCATAGAGCTGTGCTTAAAAATTACCCTACAAACATGATATTGAATTTCTTGTGTGTCACCTGTTCCAGTTACTATGGTGGCATAACTGATTACCCCAAAGCTTAGAAGCATAAAGAAACGATTATTCTTTTCATGGATTCTCTGGGTCAAAAATTTGGACAGAGTACAGTGGGAATGTCTTTTCTCTTCTCCACACTGTCTGGAGCTCAGTTAGACTAGGCAAGGGTTAGAGGCTGGACACATCTCTAGGCTAGTTTACTCACACGTCTGATACTTAACGCTGACTGTCAGCTAGGGGCCTTGGTTCCCCTCCCCACTGAACTTCTCAATATGTTCTCTCTACTAGGACTGGTTTAATTTTTTCCATTTTATGATGGTTGATGTTGGAGTGGAAAATTTTCCCTTCTACTGTCTTAAATTTAGTGATTGTGGACCTATAAATTATACTGACAAAAATTGATGAGGAAAAAATATCTCAATAGGTGATGGATAAGGGCAGAGGGACACTTCTGAGAAAACAGATGACTCCATAAAAGGAAGGAAAATAGAACGTTTATAGAAAAATAAGTTTTGGAAAGATAAATGAGCCCATAAGAGAATAGGTGGGGGATAGGAGTTTTGTGACAATGTCCGCTTGGTTATCATGCCTACTTCTCATCTTTAAGAAGATGATATTAGGGGCCAGCTCTGTGGTGTAGCAGCAGGTAAAGCTGCTGCTTACAGCACTGGCATCCCGTATGGGCACCGGTTCGAGTCCCAGCTGCTCCACTTCCGATCCAGCTCTCTGTTATGGCCTGGGAAAGCAGTAAAAGATGGCCCAAGCCCTTGGGCCCCTGAACCCATGTGGGAGACCTGGAAGAAGCTCCTCCTGGCTTCAGAGTTCCTGGCTTCGGACCCTCCCAGCTCCAGCCGTTGCGGCCAGTTGGGGAGTGAACCAGTAGATGGAAGATTGGAAGATCTCTTTCTCTCTCTCTGCCTCTCCTTCTCTCTCTGTGTAACTCTGACTTTCAAATAAGTAAATAAATCTTTTTTTTTTAAAGATGATATTAGAGTTACTTCCAAGAGGGGATTTATGACAGTTGAGTTCTCTTGGGGAGCTCTGCTTTTAGGCAGATAAGGGATTTCAGGATTTCAAATGCCTTCTTTTGAAGACACTTTTTGTGTCACAATGGCTCACTCTGGATCCCTTCACTGGCTACCCCCAAATCAAATATGGCCAAGAAGCTGCGTTTTCATTTTGACCAGGATTCCTAAATGACATATATCACTTGTACTGTACTTAACCAATTGGAGCAATCATAAACCTTCAGCCAGATTCAAGGGGAGGGGACATGGAGCCCATCATTTGGAGGGAGGATCATTGAAGTCACATTTTAAGCAAAACATGTAGTTTGAGAGATATTATTGCAGCCATGTAGCAAAATACAGTATTTCCTAAAATCCAACATGGTCACTTCAAAGGAACACATTGAAATATGAAATTCTTGGGCCATTAAGTAAGTGTCTGCAGGAAGAGCTGAATATTGAGAGGCGAGTCTACAGCAGGGAAGCTCCAGGCTGAGCTCAGCTGTTGATGCAGCAGGCACTGGGCTCTCCACTCAGAAACTGTCAGAAGCATTATAATTAAACCTCTCTGCTTCTTCCTGACCAGGGCCGACAGCTGTGAGGGCAGAGCTTCTAGGAGAGGCATACAAATTCTTGAATCAATTCTGATTCAGTAAGGAGGTGGAAATCATTTCATCTCCACAGTTGCCAAAATAAAGGGCACTTCTATTCCTGGGCAGCCCATGAGTCAGAGATTCCTAAGGCATCTTGGACGAAAGTATTTCTCTAACATTTGGGGAAAGGTAGTATATATGCAACTTGATAAGAAATTGTCCTATCTTATTATCCAGCAATTTAACTACTAGGTATTTATACAAGATAAATGGCAATACGTATAAGGGAATTGTATATGATTGCTTATAGCATCTCTATGCATAATGGCCAAAACTGGAAACAGCACAGGTGCTCATCAATAGAAAAAGAGTGTAAATAAACTGAGATTCACACAAAGGAATACCGCTCTGCAATAAAAAAGAAATAACTACTAATATATGCAAGATGGATGAATCTCAAAAACATTATGCTAAGAAACTTCAGATAGAAGAGTAAATTTTGTGTGATTCCATATATATAACTTCCTAAATCAGGCAAGTTCTATGGTGAAAGAATCAGAATTCTGATTATATCTGGGGAGGATGAGAGCAGGGAATAACTTGCTGGGATCAGTAATGGACTTTCTGGGATGATAATCATGTTATGAGTTTAGTTACACAAGTGTATGCAATTGTCAAAAATGAACTTTTAAAAAACATTTTGAAATAACCAATTTAAGAAATAGTTTAGGGGCTAGCATTTAGCATAGAAGTTAAGATACCACTTGGGAGATGCGCATCCCACATCAGAGTGCTTGCAATAAAATTGCAGATCTGCTCTTCATTCTAGCTTCCTTGCTAATGGAGACCCTGGGAGGTAGGAGGTGATGTTGCCAGTGCTTGGGTATCTGCCACCCACATGGCAGACATACATACTGAGTTCCTGACTCCTTCCTTTGGCCCCAGCACTTGGGGAGTGAACCAGTAGATGGGGAGATCTTTCTGTGTACACTCTTTCTCTCTCTCTCTTCCCACCCCCGCCCTGTCTCTCTAATAAGTCAAATGAATAAAAAAAATTTACAAATGGGTTAAATTTCTGAATTAACACTTTACTGAGGATATACAGATGGCAAATAAGTTTATGAAAGTACTTTCAGTATAAATTTCCACTAGGGAAATGCAGATTAAAGCCAAAATGAGATATTACTGTATGCTTATTAGAATGGCTAAAATAAAAAGTAATGACAATTCCATGTGCTGGTGAGGATTGATTGCAAACCACAGGAACATTCATATATTGCTGAAGGGAATGAAAAACTGTACAGCCACTCTAGAAAGCAGTTTCATATAAAACTAAACATACATTTACCATATGACTAAGTAATCCCACTTATTAAACAATATTTATTGTAGGCTGTTGTTTTGGACTATGGTCCTACACTAGGACCAATAGATTAGACCAAACCAGAAAGGAGTCACTCAAAAATCAGGACATTCACAGCACCCAACACAAAGGGGCCCAGTCAATCTGAGTCAATGTCTTAGTCCATTTTCTGTTGCTATACCAAAATGTCTGTGACTGTGTAATTTATAAAAAAAAAAAGAGAGAGAGAGAGAGAGAGCTTCCTACTATCACCAGATGATGATTCAAGTACCTGGGAACCTGTTCCCCTGTGGATTGTGCAAATGGAGTTCCAGGCTCCTAGGCTTCCCCTGGCCCAGTCCTGGCTGTTGTGGCCATTTGGGGAATGAACCAGTAGATAGAAGATGTATATCTCTCTGTTGTCTCTCTGTCTCTGTCTCTCTCTATCTCTCTCTGTTTCTCTGCTTTTCAAGTAGGTGAAAATTTAATGTATTGGAGTGAGATGGACATTTTGAGATTCAATGATTGTTTACAGCCCTTGTCTCTTCTGTTGAGGAACAGTGTGTTTTTTCTTTGAACTCTTTTTTTTTTTAAAAAAGATTTATTTATTTATTTGAAAGTCAGAGTTACACAGAGAGAGGAGACGCAGAGAGAGAGGTCTACCATCCGCTGGTTCACTCCCCAATTGGCCGCAATGGCTGGAGCTGCGCCGATCCGAAGCCAGGAGCCAGGAGCTTCTTTCCAGGTCTCCCACACGGGTGCAGGGGCCCAAGGCCTTGGGCCATCTTCTACTGCATTCTCAGGCCATAGCAGAGAGCTGGATAGGAAGTAGAGCAGCCAGGTCTCAAACCGGCGCTATATAGGATGCGCTTCAGGCCAGGGCATTAACCCGCTAAGCCACAGCACTGGCCCCTGTTGAACTCTTTTACTTAGTGTAGGGTTAATTTTATAATCATTAAGTTAAGTTAAAGTAGATCTTTGTAAAAATTAAGGGTGGGAAAAGGAGAGGGAGGAGGAATAAGGGCTGGAGTGTGGGTGGGAAGCAGGGTAGCGTGGGAAGTGTTACTATATTATTAAATCTGTATATATGAAATACATGAAACTTGCATAATTTAAATGAAATTTTAAAAATTAATTATTTAATTAAATTTAGTACTAAAAAATTTTAAAAGTATGCCAAAATACCACATTTGGGGGTATCATGATCTGAGCCCTGATACTGTATTCGTGAATATATTAAAAAACACTGCAATGCATACTTTAAGAAGATACATTTTTTTGGTATGTGAACTATATCTCAAAAACAACAAAAAACAGGAAAATAAGAAAAAGGAAATCAAAAAACAGTAAATAACCTAATCTTCAGAAAAAAAGTTAAAATCATGCTCTCATAAAGATATAAAAATGAACATGTGTTGAAGATTTATCTTGCAGGTGTTGTAACTGGTTCAATAGAAAAAATGAAAAAATTCCACAATTATATGAAAGAATTGAATGCAAATGGAGGCAAAACTTTTTTTTCCACAGAGAAGAAGGAAGTCAATCAAAACTCTACTGGATAAGACAGAGCTTGCATGTCTATCAGTTGCATACAATTTACAAAATAATTTCACTCTTAGCAAAATTGCTTTAAGACAATAAACAACCTGAAGCAGACAACTGGAAAGGGTATTCCATACACAATACATCATTTTCTGTTAAAAATATTTTTCTGCAATGTTGTAAAAGTAATGAAACTTCTATCCCCCAAAGTCAGTTTTACCTTATGCTAATTTAAAGATGACAAAATGTAAGTGATCACAGAGTGAATTTGTTGTAATAGGTGAATGGGAATCGCGACACCCAGTAGGAGCCTATTTCAGTTGTCCACACCAAACATCATAGAAGGTAGAATTAGGAAGGCGGTGGTGGGCATGTCTGTGGATAACGAGAAAAACCAACTGACTTGCGATTTTGTATGCAGTCAGGCCTGAAATTTACTAGTTGAGAGGAGTTGCCTCCAGGGATACTGGCAGGATTGAGAAGAAGGTAAGATACAATGACATCTCAGTGGACACACCGTTAAGCCAAGGTCTAGTTCACAGGCCACCATGTGGGAGACAACCACTTTCCCCATCCCTACCTCGCACTCCTGTAATTTAAATATTCTAGGGTATTTCCTCAAATTAGACACAGTTGTTAACATAAAAAAACAGAAATTTATTCATAATGGCTCAAAACTGTAAACAAGGCAAGTGTCCATCAACAAAAGAATGGGTAAATCATGGCATAGTTATAAAAATGAAATACTACTCAGCAGTAAAAACGGATACATGCAAGGGATGATTTTCTTTTTTTTTTTAAAGATTTATTTATTTATTTGAAAGTCAGAGTTACACAGAGAGAGGAGAGGCAGAGAGAGAGAAAGGTCTTCTGTCCACTGGTTCACTCCCCAATTGGCCGCAACGGCCGGAGCTGCGCCGATCCGAAGCCAAGAGCCAGGAACCTCTTCCAGGTATCCCACGCGGGTGCAGGAGCCCAAGGACTTGGGCCATCTTGTACTGCTTTCCCAGGCCGCAACAGAGAGCTGGATCGGAAATGGAGCAGCAGGGTCTTGAACCGGTGCCCATACGGGATCCGGGGCTTCAGGCCAGGGTGTTAACCCGCTGTGCCACAGCACCTCCCCCTCAAGGGATGATTTTCAAATGCATTATACTGGATGAAGGAAGACTTCCACAAAGAGTACATACCGAATGGTTTCATTATATGAAGTTCCAAAACAGGGAAAAGTAGGTTATGGTGCAAAAATATCAAAACATTGGTTCCTTCTGCACCGTTTGGGGGTGGAGAATGACCAGAAAGTGGCATAAGGGGAATTTCTCATAGGATTATCACGTTCTATAGTTTGACATAGTTCTGGATTACACAGTTTCATGTCTATGTCAAAACTCGACCAATGCAACACTGTACTTTGTTGCATGCAAATTTTATAACAAAGAAAAAAAGTGTTAGGCAGTCCTTTAACTGTAGCTAATGACATGCATTCTAAAGTGTTTCAGAGAAAGTACACTGAGATCCGCAACTTACTTTGAAATGGATCAAACAGCATGATAAACTGATGAATGAATAGATAACAGATTAATGATAAGTGTGATAGAATGGGTTCAATAAAATATAGAGTGTAGAATGTAAGTGAATACAAGTGTTCACTGTAAAATTCTCCAACTTTTCTTTGAAAATTTCATAATAAAGTGATGAAGTAATTAATTTAAATCCTCATCTCAAAAAAAAGTAGCAAAGAGGATTTTTTTCATGAACCCAAGCCAGCAACTCTCATTTAAAACTAAGACATACCACTTGTTTCAGAATTAGGTTAAAAAAAAAAAAAAACAAGGTGAAATAAGAAATTAATCAAGAGCAAAACCTGGTGTATTTCAAATGGTATTCTAGGCTTTGCTTTACTGTTTAGAAGAAGGGGAGGCACTCATTCTTCAGAAGGCAAAACTGCATATCCAAATGAGAAAAAGGAGCTAGGTGCCTATTTCCAGATTCATTTATAATGCCAGGTGTGTGAGTGGGAAAACAAAAAGAAATAAAAGAAAGGGGGAAAAAAACATATCCCAGGAGGCTTTCTCTCATTTCCCAGCTTACCTGGTATGTATTTCATCAGAAATGTAGCAAAGGCACCTGTGCTCTCCTTCCACCACACGCCTACAAATTGTATCCCTATCCTTTCTCCCAAGGTTAAAATATGAAATCCATGCACAGATCCTAGCCTTCAAGTAGATTCAATCCCCATGCAAGTACAGTAGTTAGTCTATATAGTGGGAATGGGAGATCTAAATGCAGACAGAGGTGAGGTAGAGTCAGGGTAGGAAACTGCTTAAGTAAGGAGACTATCCTGTGGGGATGGAGGGAAGGAGGGGTTAGAGGATCCCTTGATGCATCCCACACTTAAGTTTATAAATAACACAAATATAAAAACACAATGTAATTCATGTTAAACCAATTTAAGATAATCTTTTAAAGCCCAAAGGAAAACTAAAAGCCAGCTGTTATCATATCACCAAGAGATAACACATTGCCATCCAGATCTTTTTCTATGCACTCATTTTAAATTATATTTTTATTTTGAGATAATCATAGATTCACATGCAGCTGTAAGAAATGATGCAGAGAGGTCCTATTACCCACTACCCAGATTCTCTCAGTGGTAACATTTTGGCAAAACTACAGTGCAATATCACAATTGAAATACTGACATATATGCAGTCAAGATGCAGAACAGTTGCTTCACAACAGGAGTCCTTCATGGTACCCATTCATAACTTCACCCACTTTCTTCACACACATACACACATACACACACACACATAAACTCTGGTGACCATGGATCTGTTTTCCGTTTCTGTAATTTTATCAAATTTAGGAATGTTATATAAATGGAAAATGCAATATGTAACCTTTCAGGATTAGCTTTTTTCACTCAACATAATTATCTGGGTATTCACTCATCCAGGATATGGCATATATAAATAGTTCTTAAAACTGAAAGTACTTGCTTACAGCTAACATATATAGGAAGGACATGATATTGTTATCCACTCTGCCAATTTTGTGTTTGAACTATAGAGCTTAATTCCTTTACATTTAAGGGCTTTCTTGTGCCACTTTGTTTTCTTTTTCAAAATTTCTAACAGCTTTTTGTTCTTTGTGTTTTCATTACTTTCTTTTCTGTGAGTTGTTGATTTTTTTCTAGTGTACTCTTTTGATTCCCTTCTTTTTATTTTTCAATATATTTTTAAGTTGCTACCTTACCAGTTTACCTAGGGATTACAATTATCTTGACTTTATAACAGTCAAGTTGCATGAATAAAAACATATATTCAGTGGTATAAAAGACTCTGCTGCTTAGAGCATCGTGCCTTCTTTATACTGTTATGATCATAAATTGCATTTTTATACATTGTGTGTTCATTAATATAGATTTATAATGATTATTGCATGTTCTTAGCTTTTAAATCATACAGGTAAAATAATAACAATCACAAATCAAAAAAAAGTGTTATCGGCTTTTATGTTTACCTGTGTAGCCACCTTTACTTTTGAATAAATTCTATTGGCCATGATGAAGAATTATTTTTACATATTGTTGAATTATATTAGCTAATATTTTTAAGACTTTTACATCTATATTCATGAGAGACATTACTTTGGTTTTCTTGCTGTTTTTCATTCTCTTCTCTCCCTTTCTCTCTCTGCAATTTTTGTCTTCTTTTTGTTTCAGGATAATTCTTGTTTCATAAAATAAGTAGGGAGCAATTCCTTTTATTTTAGGGAAGAGATTTGCAGAATTAATTATTTTTTAAACATTTGGTAGACTTCTCCAGCAAAACCATGTATGGGCTTAGATATTTGGGGAGTTTAACATTTTTTTTAAATTTTTTTTTAAGATTTATTTATTTATTTGAAAGTCAGAGTTACACAGAGAGAGGAAGAGGCAGAGAGAGAGAGAGAGAGAGAGAGAGAGAGAGAGAGAGAAAGTCCTCCATCCGATGGTTCACTCCCCAACTGGCCGCAGCGGCCTGAGCTGCGCCAATATGAAGGCAGGAGCCAGGAGCCTCCTCCAGGTCTCCCACGTGGGTGCAGGAGCCCAAGGCCTTGGGCCATCCTCCACTGCTTTCCCAAGCCACAGCAGAGAGCTGGATAAGAAGAGGAGCAGCCGGGACCAGAACCGGCTCCCATATGGGATGCTGGTGCTTCAGGCCAGGGCATTAACCCGCTGTGCCACTACACCAGCCCTGAGTTTTAAAAATTGCTAATTCAGTTTCATTATTAGTTATAGGGAGATTCAAATGATTCGTTTTGTGTTAGGGGAATTGTGATACTTACACTTTTTGAGAAAGTGGGCAATTAGTATCCTTCAGGATCTGTGGTAATACCCTTATTTCATTCCTGATATTCATAGTTTGTATGTTTTCTCTTACTGATCTTTTCAAATGACTTTCATTATTTTCTTTCTGCTTTCTTTCTTTCAATTTCATTGATATCACTATTTTCCTCCTTACACTTGTTTTGGGTTTATTTTTTCTCATTCTAAGTACTTAATGTAGAAATTTATATTGTTGATTTAAGATCCTTCCTTTTTCCTAATCTATGCATTTAGTGCTGTGGGGAGCAATCCGGACTAGACTGAGTTACTGGAATTAAGACTTATTCTATGCATCTGCTCTCCCACAATATGGCACTGGGAGAGAAGTAAACAGCTTCCGCACAGCTGCCTCCAGTTCAACCAATAAACTGTAGGACTTGCTACTGATTGGAGGAGAGCAGCGTACTCGGCGTGTGGGCAGCCGAGTTGGGATTGGCGGAGGAGGACTATAAAGGAGGAGAGAGACGGCATGCACCAGGAACATCTATGAGGAACATCTAAGGGGAACATCTAAGGGAACACCTGTGCAGCCCCCGAGAAGAGCCAGCCGGCGGTGTGCCGCTCCCCTGCGGAAGTGGGGAATGTGGCCAGGGGGAACTGCCCTTCCACGGAGGTGGAAGGGATAGTAGCCAACCCGGGAAGAACCAGCAGCAAACCCGGGGAGGGCCGAGCAGACGAAAAGAACAGCGCAGGGTCCTGTGTAGTTCCTCCACGAAGAGGGGGAGCGACATAATGGTGCCGTGACTCGGATTAGGAAACTTAGGAGGGAAGAAGTGACTCGGATAGGAAACCTGACTCGGATAGGAAACCTAGCTCGGATTAGGAAACCTAGGACGGATAGCAAACTCAGGAGGGAAGAAACGGGAAGAACTGGGAAATTACCGGAGAGACTAGCAAACAGCCTAGGGAAAAGCCGGACGAAAAAGGTGCCGGAAGAAGTTATTGAAAGCCTAGGCATAGACTCAGATACGGACTACGGGGGGAAGCTGGGAGAAATCTCTAAGGTCGAAAGCGAAAGTGAAAGCTAGAACAAACAGACTCGGATGCGGACTGTGGGGAGAGGCCAGGAGAAATGAGGGAGGAATATTGTTGGAAGAAAACGTAGGGAAACATACCGGGTAGAGAAAAGTGTTAGGGAAATTGAAGCCGCGGGGGGCAGGCTGAGGCTGAAACGAAAGCCACTTTGGGATTCTCAAGTTAGCCCGGGAATAGGGGGCAAAAAGTTGAAACCAGAAGCTGAAACGTAAGCCTGGTTGGGATCCGTCTGATTAGCCCGGGGAGCAAAGGATGGGAAGCCAAACCGTGGGGCGGAGACGTAAGCTGGGTTGAATTCGCCAGGCTAGCCCGGGGAACTTAGATTGAATGCTAGTGGCGGACACGTAAGCTACGCTGTGTGACTCGTGGAGGCTGCCGCGCGCAGACAGAGCGTGTGGGGCTCAAGTACATAGGGAACGCGGGGCTGGCGCGAGGCCGTGGTTCAGACGCGAAAGGGTTAAGTGCGAGACCACGGAGTGTGCGCGCAAAGCCGAGCCGCGCAGATGAGAGAGGCGCGGGCTGAAGCGGCGCAGAGCCGGGAACCCGCCGGCGGGGCAAGGCGCCGGAAAGCCGCAGGGATAAGAGAAACAGAAGTTTAGAAGTAAAAGAGAAATAGGAATGTTGGCAGACAGAAGTAAAATGGGAGAAATAGGAATGCCCGGAGATAGAGAAATAGAGAAATAGAAAGGCCTCCCTACAACACTGCAATGTGAGAGCTTGGATTCGGTCTGCCTGATTAAGTGAGGCGATGAGCACCTGCGGCGGCTAGCAGCTTATGCGCCGCAGGTCACCAAAGACAGGCACGAATTAACATCAGTAAGGCCTCCCCACAATACAACAATTAGGAGGCTTGGATTCAGTCTGCCTGATTAAGGCGGTAAGCACCAGCAAGCAGCTCGACCAGAGTATGAGCTGCAGGTCACCAAAGATAGGCACGAACCAACACTAATAAGTCTCCCCCACAATACGGCAATGAGAAAGCTTGGATTCGGTCTGCCTGATTAAGGCGGTAAGCGCCAGCAGGCGGCTCGACCAAAGTATGAGCCGCAGGTCACCGAACACAGGCACGCATCAGCGCCTAAAAACCTCCTCACAACATGGCGAAGAGAGGACCCGGATTCGGTTTGCCTGATTGATAGGACTTGTAAGAACCTGTGGCAACTCTAGCAAGCAGAGCAGAGTGTGTGCTACGGGGCACCAAAGACAGGCACGTATCAACGCCAAAAATAAAAAGAAAGGGGGATCTGTGGGGAGCAATCCGGACTAGACTGAGTTACTGGAATTAAGACTTATTCTATGCATCTGCTCTCCCACAATATGGCGCTGGGAGAGAAGTAAACAGCTTCCGCACAGCTGCCTCCAGTTCAACCAATAAACTGTAGGACTTACTCCTGATTGGAGGAGAGCAGCGTACTCGGCGTGTGGGCAGCCGAGTTGGGATTGGTGGAGGAGGACTATAAAGGAGGAGAGAGACGGCATGCACCAGGAACATCTATGAGGAACATCTAAGGGGAACATCTAAGGGAACACCTGTGCAGCCCCCGAGAAGAGCCAGCCGGCGGTGTGCCGCTCCCCTGCGGAAGTGGGGAATGTGGCCAGGGGGAACTGCCCTTCCACAGAGGTGGAAGGGATAGTAGCCAACCCGGGAAGAACCAGCAGCAAACCCGGGGAGGGCCGAGCAGACGAAAAGAACAGCGCAGGGTCCTGTGTAGTTCCTCCACGAAGAGGGGGAGCGACAAGTGCTATAAATTTCGGTAACAGAAAAATGATTACCAGAATCTGGGAAGGGTGTGGGGAGGGGAGGATAGAGAGAGGAAGGTTAATGAACACAGGAGTGCAGTTGGATAGAATAATTTCTAATATTCTAAAACAAGGTAAGATAATTATGGTTGACAATCATTAATTGAGCGGTTCAAAATAGCTACTAGAGAGAATCTTGAATGTTTCTAACACAAAGAAATGATAAATTCTGAGGTGATGGATATGACAGTTACCCTGATCTGATCATTACACATTTTATATACATGTATTAAAATGAGTTGTCAAGAATATGGAGGAAAGATAATCCTCTCACAGTGCCTGTAGGAATGTAAATTAGTACAGCCATTGTGTAAAACAGTATGGAGTTCCCTCAAAAAACTAAAGCTAGAATTGCCATATACTCCAATAATCTCACTCCTGGATATATTTCCAAGGGAAATGAAATCCACCTTTTGAAGAGACTTCTGCATTCCCATGTTTATTGTAACACTATTCACAATAGCCAAGACATGAAAACAGCCTAAGGATCAATCAATTGATGAGTGGATAATGCAAATGTGGTACATGTATACAATGGAATACTACTCAGCCATAAAAGATGAAGTCTTGTAATTTGTAACAACATGACTGGAACTGAAGGTCATTTATGTTAAATGGAGTAAGCCAACCAAAAAAATAATACAAATATCACATGGTATCACTCATATGTAGAGTCTAAATAAAATAGGGGATCTCATAAAAGTTAAAAATATAATGAAACTTACCAGAGGCCAGGGAAGGAAGTGGGGAGAGGGATATGAAGAATGATTGACAGGTACTAGGTTATAGCTAGATAGCAGTAAAAAAGTTTTGGGGTTCTATTACACAATAGAGTGAAAACAGATAATGTTAATGCACTATGTGTTTCTCCATAGAAAAACCTAGATAGGATTTTGGATGTTTTCATTATAAAGAAATGTTAAATGCTTGAAAGAATAAATGTACTTAACTGTTGTACATTACACAATGATTGCTTATAATGAAATGCCATATAGTACAACATAAATATGTACAACTTTTATGTTTGCAGTGGACATTCTACAAAAAGAAGAGAGACCTCATGGAGCAATGGACACAGTACAATCTCACAGCAGCCAGCCGAACACTGTGATCAATTCCCACAGCCAGTGGCTTCGGGGAATGCCATCTTCTTGCAGAAAGGCAACCAGCAACCAGCAGGGAAGAAACTCCATTTTAATAAGGTGAGTAGAGGCTGTCATGACCCAGGTGCAATTGGAGGATTTTGTCAGAGGGATAAATACATGGTTCCCACTGACTCTGAGTCTGGCCTGGAGGATTGGTGGAGACAGAACACCCACTTATGTCCATAAGTCTCCCCTCACTCTATCAAGACACCCATACTGGACTTGCCAAAGCAGAGAACTGATCAACCTCTATCAGTCAGGTGGCTGGCTCTAGGAAAGCCAAGACTCTTTCAGTAGATGGAGGTGGGGCTTGTAGAGTTAAGAGTGGCTCCCCTGCTCCCAGTGACTGTGAGGGACCTGTGCCCTGTGACTATGCAGTACAATGTGGCTGGATCTCTGGACAATCATTGTGTCTGGCTTCAGAGGCTCAGAGTTCCACACTCACACTAAGGAGTGCACAGATCCTTTGTGTGGTTCATGTGCTTCTGTGTGTGAGGTGCATGGGCACTGTGAGTTCACACTGGATGGTTGGTCACCTTGGCAGAGATGGGCTGATGCTGGGAACATGCCAGCCTATCTAACCTTACCTCCTCCTACTGACAATAGAGATCTATATGCCCAACTTTGGTGTCACATTGGACTCTTGCACCACTCTTGAGCACTGACAAGAGCTCCCTGGATCCACCCAGCATACACCTCTGGATATCCACTGAAGGAGCAGACAGTAAGCCACAGAGGCATATTTCAAAGGAAAATGTTTTCAGAGGAGAAAACAGACAAATGTTTCCACAAATGCCTAAAAATAAATGTAGAAATACAAGAAACATGAACAAAAAAGAAAATATGACTCCCCAAAATGAACACAAGAACAATTCGATATTAGAATGTGAAGAGAAACAAATTGACGAAATGTCTGAAAAGGAATTCCAAAGAATGACCATAAGATTACTCAAAAACACAGAGAAGCAAATACATGAGCTAAAGAAATACATATATGACATGGATGAAAGATTTTGCTGAGAGATAGAGGTAATGATGACAAATCAACCTGAAATTTAGAAGTGAAGAATTCAACATGACAAATAAAAGATACACCTATTCATTGAAATGATAGCAGAAAACTACCCAAATTTGGAGAAAGATAGGGACACCCAAGTACAGGAATCACATAGAGCTTCTGCTAGACCTGACCAGAAAAGTTCTTCACCATGACACATTATAGTCAAACTTTCAAAAGTAAAGCATAAATAAATGATTCTAAAATGTGCACAAGAGAAATGCGAGATTACCTTCAAAGGCTCTCCAATTAGACTGATAGCTGATTTCTCATCAGAAATCACATAGGACAGGAAAGAATGGAGAGACATAGTTCAAGTCCTAAAACAAAAAATTGTCAACCCAGAATACTGTGCCCAGAAAAGCTCTCATTTATAAATGAAGGTGAAATAAAGACCTTCCAAAACAAACAGGAATTGAAAGAATTTGTCACAACTTATCCAGCCATATGAATGATACTTATGGGTGTGCTACACACAGACAATGAGAAAGACAGCATCATGAAAGAATGTGAACATATAAAATCTCCTAGCAGAAGCCAGTGCTGTGGCATAGCAGGTGGAGCCACCACCTGAAGTGCCAGTATCCCATATAGATGCCGGTTTGAGTCCTGACTGCTCCACTTCTGATCCAGCTCTCTGTTGTGGCCTGTAAGGGCAATGGAGGATGGCCTGAGTTCTTGGGCTCCTGCACCAATGTGGGATGTCTGGAGGAAGCTACTGGCTTAAGATCTGCCCCACGCCAGCCATTGCAGTCATTTGGGGAGTGGACTTCCTCTGCCTCTGTAATTCTACCATTCAAATAAATAAATAACTATTTTTTAAAAGAAAGAAAATATCCTAGTAAAAGTGCAAAAGAACTCCAAAACAAATAATAACAATATTTATGGAAAAATGGGAGGACCAAGTCGATACTTATCAATAATAATCTTCAACGTAAATGTCCTAAAATCTTCAATTAAGAGATACAGACTAGTTGAATGGATAAAAGCAAGGTACATCTATTTGCTGCCAATAAGAAACACACATCACCAAGAAAGTTACACATAGACTGGAAGTGAAAAGATGGAAAAAATATTCCATGGTAACAGAAAGTAAAATCAAGCAAGAGTAATCATATCTTAGTATCAGACAAAATAGACTTTATCACAAAACTGTTAAAAGAGGCAAAGAAGGGCATTATGTAATGATTAAAGGAACAATTCAACAAGAAGATATGGCTATAGTAAATGAGTGCTTATCTATTTAAAACAAATGTTAATGGACCTCCAGAGAAACATAGGCTCCAATACAATAATAATGACTCAAATAATAATTGACTTAAACACTCCACTTTCATCAATGGACAGATGAACTAGACCAAAAAAAATCAACAAACAACAGAGCTAATCTACATTATGGACCAAATGGACTTAACTGATAGCTACAGAGCACTTCATCCCACATCTGCAGAATACACATTCTTTTCATCAGTGCATGGAATCTTCTCTAGGATACACATTATGCTAGGCCGTAAAGCAAGTTTCAAAAATTCAAAAAATTGAAATCATACCATGTATCATTTCTGATCACAATGGAGTGAAACTGGAAATTAACAACTCAAAAAACTCTAGAAAATATGCAGACACATGGAGACTGAATAACATGCCCTTGAATGAACAGTAGGTCATAGAAAAAAAATCAAAAGAGAAATAAAAAAAATCTTACAAATGAAAGAAGATAATGACACAACATATCAAAAATTATGAGATAAAGCAAAATCAGTGTTCAGAGTAAAGTTTATAGCAATTCATGCCTACATCAAGAAATTTGAAAGGTATCAAATATATTAGCTAACAATGAATCTCAAGGACCTAGAAAAACAAGAACAAACCAAACCCTAAAGTAGTAGGAAGAAAGAAATAACTAATTTAGAGAAGAAATAAACAAAATCAAAACCAAAAATATAATACAGAAGATCAGTGAAATGAAGAGCTAGTTTTTTAAAAAAAATGAACAAAATTGATACACCATTGGCCCAACCAATCAAAAAAACAGAGAAGACCCAAATTAATAAAATTAGAGATCAAAAGGGAGATGTTACAATGGATACCAAAGAAATAAAAAGAGTCATAAGGAATTACTGCAAACTGTTGTATGCCAACAAATTGGAAAACCTAGAAGAAACTGGGCAAATGCAATCTACCACAATTGAATCATGAAGACATAGAAAAGCTAAATAGACCAATAACCAAGACAGAGCTTGAATCAGTAAGAAAGACTCTCACAACAAAGAGAAAGCCAGGACTGGATGGCTTCACTGCTGAATTCTAGCAAACTTTTAAAGAACTAATTTCAATTTTTCTCAAACTATTTGAAACAATTATAAAGGGGAAGCATTCTCCCAAACTCCTTCTGTGAGGCCAGCCTTATGTTAATCCCAAAACTAGAAAAAGATACAACAAAGAAAGAGAACTATAGAACAGCATCTCCCAATGAGATTACATGCAAAAATGCTCAATGAAATATTAGCTAATCAAATCCAACAATGCATCAGAAAGCTCATTCACTCAGACCAAGTAGGATTTATCCCTGGTATGTGGGAATGCTTCAACATTCTCAAATCAATAAGTGGGATACATCACATAAATAAATTGAAGAATAAAAACCATTTTATTATCTCAATAGATGCAGAAAAAGCATTCGATTAAAAACAATATCCTTTCATGATAAAAACCTTAAACAAATTGGGTATAGAAGGAGTATTCCTTAACACAATCAAGGCAATATATGACAAACACACAGCCAGCATCACATTCAATGGGGAAAAGTTCCACTAAGATCAGGAACCAGACAAGGATGCCAACTTTCACCATTGCTATTCAATATAGTTCTGGAAGTTTTAGTCAGAGCCATTAGGCATGAAAAAGAAATTAAAGGGATACAAATTGGGAAAGAGGATGTCAAACTATCCCTGCTTGCTGATGGCAGGATCCTATATATAGGGGAACAAAAAGACTCCACTAAGAGATTATTTGAACTCATAAATGATTTTGGTAAAGTTTCAGGATATAAAATTAACTCGAAAAACAATAACCTTTGTATACACAAATGATGCCATGGCTTGTAACTTGTAAGATCAGCACCATTCAAAATAGCTACAAAAATTTTAAATACCTTGGAATCAATTTAGCCAAGGAGGTGAAAGATCTCTACAATGAAAATTATAAACATTAAAGAAATAGAAAATATAAAAATCTTTCCATGTTTGTGGATTGTAAGAATTAATATCACCCAAATGTCCATACTACTCAAAGCAATTTACAGATCTAATGCAATCCCAAACAAAGTGCCAATGACATTTTTCTTAGGCCTAGAAAAAGCAATGTGGAAATTCATATGGAAAGAGAAGAGACCCTGAAGAGCTAAAGCAATCTTAAACAACAAGAAAAACAAAGCCTGAGGCATCACAATACCATATTTAAAGACATACTACAGGGCAGTTACAATCAAAACAGCCTGATACTGGCACAAAAATAGACATGTAGACCTATGTAACAGAATAGAAACCACAGAAACAAATCCACGCAGCTACAACGAACTAATATTTGACAAACAAGCTAAAATCACTCACTGTAGAAAGGACAGTCTCTTCAACAGTGTTGGGAAAATTGGATCCATATGTGCAGCAGTATGAAACAAGACCCCTATCTTACACCTAATATAAAAATCAACTCACAATGGATCAATGATCTAGATCTATGACATGATACCATCAAATTACTAGAGAAAAATATCAGAGAAACTCTGCAAGATAATGGTGTAAGCAAAGGCTTCATTGAAAAGATTTCAGAGGCACAAGTAGCAACAGCAAAAAATAGAGAAATACTCTTCCAGGCCAGCTCTCTGCTATGGCCAGGGAGTGCAGTGGAGGATGGCCCAGGTGCTTGGGCCCTGCACCCCAGGGGAGACCAGGAAAAGCACCTGGCTCCTGGCTCCTGCCAGGATCAGCGCGGTGCGCCGGCTGCAGCGGCGGCCATTGGAGGGTGAACCAGCGGCAAAGGAAGACCTTTCTCTCTCTGTCTCTCTCTCTCACTGTCCACTCTGCCTGTCAAAAAAAAAAATAGAGAAATGGGATTACATCAACCAAAGAAGTTTTGGCACTGCAAAGGAAACACTCAACAAAGTTAAGACCAATAGAATGAGAGAAAATATTTGCAAACTATAAAACTGATAAAGGATTAATATCCAGAACCTATAAAGAGCTCAAAAAACTCAACAACAAAACAAATAATCCAGTTAAGAAATGGGCAAAGGACTGAAACAGGCATATTTCAAAAGATGAAATTCAAATGGCCAACAGACACATGAAAAAAAAAGGTTCAGGATCACTAGCCATCAGGGAAATGCAAATAAAACACAATGGAAGGGGAGAGGGAGTGGGAGAGGGGAGGGTTGCGGGTGAGAGGGACGTTATGGGGGGGAAGCCATTGTAATCCATAAGCTGTACTTCAGAAATTTATATTCATTAAATAAAAGTTAAAAATAAAAAAAAACACAATGGCTATCATCCAAAAATCAAAAAATAATAAATTGTGGTGAAAAGGTACCCTAATACACTGTTGGTGGGAAAATAAACTAGTACAAGGATTATGGAAGGCAGTATGGAGATTCCTCAGAAATCTGAAAATAGATCTACCATATGACCCAGCCATCGCACCCCTGGAAATTTACCCAAACAAAATGAAATCAGGATATGAAAGAGTCATTTGTACCTTCATGTTTACTGCACCTCAATTTACAATAGCTAAGATAAGGAATCAACTCAGATGTCCATCAGCTGATGACAAGATAATGAAAATGTATGTACACACTTTGGATACTACTCATGCATGAAAAATGAAATACTGTCTCTTTTGAGACAAAATTAATGCAACTGGAAAACATTATGCTAAGTGAAATAAGCTTGTACCAAAAAGACAAATATCATATGTGTTCTCTGATATGTAGTAGTTAACACAGAATACAAAAAAAAAAATGTATAGGAATAAAATGGATGTCTTGTGATTTGATTGTTGTTTTCAGCCCTGTTTATACTCCTGTGAAATTGTGGTCTTTATGCTTTTTATTTGTTCAACTCTATGGTTAGAGGTATATTCAGCCTGTGATTATAGAGTGAATTGAAATTACGTTTTGCATAAATTAAAGAAAAAAGGAAGGAAGGAGGGAGAGAGGGACACATGGAAGTATGGTTATCTTCTTAGAATTGTATCTATGAGGGTCAGCACTATGGTATAGCAGATAAAGCCACTGCTTGCAACATTGGCATCCCATATGGGCACCAGCTGATATCACAGCAGCTCTACTTCCAATCCAGCTCCGTGCTAATGGCCTGGGAAAGCAGCAGAAAATGGTCCAAGTGTTTGGGCCCCTGTCACCCATGTGAGAGACCTGGAGGAAGCTCCTGGCTCCTGGCTTTGGCTTGCCCCAGCCCTGGCCATTAGAGTCATTTGCGGGGTGAACCAGGGGATGGAAGATCTCTCTCTTTCCCTCTCTCTGTGTAAGTCTTTCAAATAAAATAAAATAAATAGTTTTTAAAAAGAATTGTACCTATGAAATAACATAAAACCTGTTATCTTTATATTAATAAAAATTTAAAAAGAAAAAAATAATTTCCCTCCCAGCACTGCTTTAGTTATGTACCACAAATTTTGTTACGTTGCATTTTCATTTTAATTCATTTTCATGTGTTTAAATCTCTCTTTGATGGATTAGAGTTGTGTTGTTTAGTTTCCAAGTATTTATTAATTTTTCTGTTATCTGTTATTAATTTCTAAGTTGATTTCTTTTTGGTCAGACCCTGTATTTCTATTTTTAAAATATGCTTAAACTTGTTTTATGGCCCTGTATATGGCCTGCCTTACATATTTTATGTGGGGATATGAAAGTAATGTGTATTCTGCTCTTGTTGGATGGAATGTTCTATAAATGTCAATTGGTTCCTGTTGATTGATGGTGTTTTTGTGTTCTATATGCATGCTGATTCTGTTAAATTGTTCTATCAATTATTGAGAGGTAAGCTCCAACTACGTTTTTTGGATTTACATATTTTCCATTTTAATTCTATCAGTTTTGGGGTTTTTTTGTAGTCTGTCTTTCTGTTGATTAGATTTACTGTATCTTCTTGGTGGTGCAATCCTTTTATTATTATTATATAATGCCCCTTTCCTTCTCTGATAATTTTCTCTGCCTGAAGCCTATTTTATCCAATGGTTTCTTTGATTAATGATTTTGTAGGTCTGTAGTAGACCCCATAAATCTGTATTCTGAACAAAGACAACAGCTGGTTTTAATAGAAAGCTAGGCTTCGGAAAACAGTAAGAAGATATTAGTGACAGAGATAGGGAATAAATGGTGCTACAGCAGGATGGTATGAGCTTTAAAGGTATTCACAAGATGCTTTGGGAACTCAAACCTGATACACGAAATAACGGGGGTCTGTTAACAAGAATACCACTAAGTGTTAGGATTTGGGTAGAAGCACTAGCAGTAGTAGGAGGGAGGGGAAGACTGAGTAAACAAACACAGGTGGGGTGGGAATGACATGGTATAATTTCTGGGGACAGAGGTCTGCTAGCTGACAGAAGGTCTTTATGTAGGAGCAGGGAGAGATGAGGTTCATGGATTAGGGTAGAGCCACATATAGAAGACTTAGAAAAGCAGAGAGAAGTATTTGTGCTTGATGTGGTAGGCTGATGGTTTAGCATTTGTTGAAGAAACCACATGAAAGAAAAGTCAGGCTGAAGCCAACTTGGGTTTCTGCTCTTCTCTAACAAGATGGTTGGGAGCTGTAACTCCTCAGGCATGGTAGGTAGAATATGGTGAGGCAGAGAGCCATCTCAATGTGGAGGGACTTTATATGGAGGAACTTTACCTAGAGAAGGGTAATGATAGGAGTTGGGAAGAAGGCTAACTTACGACAGCTTAAGAGCTCCAAGATTAAGGGATCAGAAAGAGAAAGATAATATTTCTAGAGGAAAAGGGTAATGCTGCAAATAAGTGAGAAATTACATGAGGTCTTTTGGAGAGATAGCAATGACTGATTTCATTTCTTTTCTGTTCCTTAATGCTTAGCACAAAGCCCCACACACTGAGGATATGTAATAAACTCAAACAGAAATGTAGAGATTGGTTTATATTTAGCTAATTGGTTCACTCTTAAAGCTCCCAGTATAGAATTGGCTGAGTAAAATAAGACTATCATGAAATCAGTTATCAAGCATCTACTATGTGCAAAGCACTGATAAATGTATCATATATATATATATATATATATTTGCTTTTGAACTAATAAAATGTCTTTTGTCCAAGGTGATGAAAGACTTTAACGCAAATAGTGCCAGATGTCTGATTCTCTGTACCTCTAAGGTAGGCTAAACACTTTCATATTCTCAGAAAGATTAATAGCATATATAGTTTCAACTTTCAAAGACAGATACAATCATGAGAGGCAATACCGTGCAATACTTAAGAGCAAGGATTCCTGAGTCAAGCTACCTGTGCTTAAATCTCTGCTGTGTCTATTACTTAGAGATTGAATGTGGCCATGCTACTTACTTTCTTTGTGCCTCATTTTACTCAATTATAAAATATAATAATGCCACCTACACCTGGGTAGTTATGCGTAATTAACAAATTAATGCAGACAAAATGTTTCATCAGTCACTGGCACATCATAAACTTTTGGTAAATGTTAACTGTCATTATTTTTACCCAGCCAGCCTCTCCTAAATATTTACTTTTATTGATATTATTTATCAATAGCAGTTCATTGCGTATATCCCATGAGCAATAGTCTTACTAGCTAGAAATATATTGTCCTTGTTTAGCTGAGAAAAGCACGGAGAGAGTCACACTTGCAGGCCTTGTGGTCAGATTTCCTGAGTTCCAAATTAAGTTCTGCTAACAATGTGAGCCACAACAATTTATTTCACCTCACCGAGCTTTGGTTTACTCACCTGTAATTCAGAATTAATATCTTATAGGGTTGTTTGAGGCTTAATGGGGTAATGACTGTAAAGTGTTCGGCATGTGCCAGGCTCAGAGTATGTGATCAATGACAGCTAGGTGGTCCACATTGTAACTCTGAAGAGGGAGAGAAGAACCAAACTCAAAGTCCCTCCTCCTGCTCAAAGTGAGAACTTTGGTGCAGGTCAGGAATAAAATGGAGCTCTGGAGTCCACAGAGCCACACAATTAGACCACCCTGCTAGGGTGGAGTATCAGAAATATAAATAGAACTGGCATAAGGCAAACCCTTGCTTTCCTTTGGCTCTCTTGGATCCCTTCTTTTCTGCATAATTTGCTCTTTTTATTTCTTTTGCTTGCAGAGAGCTGTTGCAGTAAGACACCATTCCTCAGTTCTTGGAAATTTGAGCAGGACTAGGGCATAGCTCAGGGGAATGGAGACAGTGAGTGGGTGGCTTAGCCCATCTAAATCTTATTTTAAAAGGAGGGGAGAGAAAAATAGGGGGAATGAGTAAAAAATGAGAGGGAAAGAGAGAGAGAGAAAGAGAGAACAGAACTTTTTCCTACATCCTTATTGCTTCCTTTTAGCCTATAATTCTAAGATCCAGTGAACTAAAATGTGAGCCATGGAAAGAATCAAAGGACATTCTCAGCACCTGATGGACTTGCCTTCTTGTGTAGGCCCCATACTATGTGGGGGGAAAAGGAAACTGATGATACACATGTTCCAATCTAGGACTAAATAGTGTTTGCTCTGTGCTGTTTATTTCTTGGACCTTCTAGGGGTTTTACATAATGGTCACAAGTTCATTACAATGCTCCCACTTGAGAGGTGGAGTCTATGTTCCACCCTGTTGAGATGAGGCAGATTTATGACTGCTTCAACCTGTATAATATGGCAGAAGTGATCCAATATGACTTCCAATGTTAGGTTATAAATAACCTTGCACTTCCCACCTGCTTCTTTCAGGATAATCCATTTGAGGGAAGTCAGTTGCCATGTATTAACTTTAATGAACCAGAGAGTGCCATTCCAGCTGAATCTAGTCTCATACTGATTCCTACCAAGGCATCAGATATGGGAGTGATACCATCTTGCTTCCTCTGGACTATCCCATCCACCATCTAAAGTACTCCTCTGTGACTTCAGTTGACACCACAAGGAGCAAAAGTATCACTCAGCCAAATTCTTCCTGAATTCCTGAACCGTGGAGTCCATGAACATAATAAAATTATTGTGCCACTAGATTGAGGTACATTGTAACTGGAACAGGTACTTTATCATGTTCTGCAGATGTTTAGTTAAGGTTTGAGGATGTGATTTTGTGATATAATAAGAAATATGTATTTATTCTCTGATCTTGGTTCTTGGTACTCAGCTCCTAAAACCCTTAGAATCTCCGAAGTGTCTTTTTGTATGTTAAGAAGATGCCTGATGTCTGGAGGCTATTGGAAAGCCATGGGATAGAGGACTGGTTGCTAGGAGAACCCAAATCACATGCTGTGAGTATTGGAACTTTTAGCCTGATCCCCTGACCTCTGGAGAGGGGAGAGAAGCTGAAGTTTAAACTGATTACCGATCGTCAATGATTTAATCAATGATGCGTAGGTAATGAAGCTTCCATTAAACATCCAAAAAACCAGACTCAGAGAGCTTCCCAGCTGGTGAACACATCTTCCAGGAGTGTAGCATACTTCAACTCATTGGAGACAGGGGTTCCTGTGCTCATGAGCCTTCTAGATCTTGCCTTATGTATATCTTCATCTCCATCCTTTATCGTAGCCTCTATTAGAATAATAAACTGGCAAACCTAAGTAAATTCTTTCCCTGAATTCTTTGAGCTGTTTTAGCAAATTAATTGACTCAAAGAAAGGGATTATGAAAATTCCCAATTTACAACCAGCCCATCAGAAGTATAGGTGACAACTTACCACTTGTGACTGGCATCTGAGGTGGGCTGCAGTCTTGAGTGCCTGAGCCCTCAACCTGTAAGATTCATGCTACCTTGAGGTAAATAGCGTCACGATTGAGTTAAAATACAGGATAAACAGTTAATGTCTTGGGATATCTAGTTGTTGGTGACCAGAGGTTAGGTGTTCTGTATTGAGAGAATGGGAAAAAAAATACTTTGCTTTTCTTTCCTATCTTTTCTGACAGGGAATTAAGACACCCTACCCAAATTTTCCCATTCTTATGGAAGATGGTCCTGGCTTTCTGATGAGGCTTCTATACTCTCTCATTTTAGCTCATTTTCAAAAATAAGGCCATCTGGGGCCGGCGCTGTGGCGCAGCAGGTTAAAGCCCCGGCCTGCAGTGCGGGAATTCCATATGGGCGCCATTTCGAATTCTGACTGCTCCACTTTCCATCCAGATCTCTGCTATGGCCTGGGAAAGCAGTAGGAGATAGCCCAAGGCCAGGCCTTGAGCCCCTGCACCCACATGGGTGACCCAGAAGAAGCTCCTGGCTCCTAGCTTTGCATCAGCTCAGCTCTGGCCGTTGCAGCTATTTGGAGAAGGAACCAGAGGATAGAAGATCTCTCTCTTTCTGGTTCTACCTCTCTCTACCTGTAACTCTATCTTTCAAATAAATAAAATAAAATCTTTAAAAAAAATATAAAGCCATGGCCAAACAGTGGTAGAGCCAACTTGAACCTGAGCCCAGAGAAGGAAGAACAGAAAGAGGAAAACAAACACTGAGGGTGAAATGAATGCTTCTTAAGGGATCTTGTGGGGAAAAAGTATCAGGTAGGTTTATCTCTCCTTATCCTTAGACCTTACTTCTGCTGCTTCAGTTCCAGGGGGAAAGTCATAGATGTTAGTTTCTTCCTCCCATCAACACAGTTCCCCTCTCCTGTTGCTTCCCATGAGCTCACTCTGAAAAACTGCATATGGTAACAGCCCTGCCTACATCATCACAAAGTCCTTAGAAGAAACAGTGGAGTTAGGGCAAATTTAGAGGAGGAATGGGAAACAGCAAAGGAAGCCAATGTCTTAACCACCTGGTTTTCTACCATAAACTTCATTGATCTGAGGGTTAGCTATTTACAAGGAACCATCCAAGATAAGGTATCACTGTTGATTAGGTCTTATGGCCAAATCCTTTCATTTCTTTCATGAGAAAACTGAAGCTCAGAAAAGGGAATTGATGTGAATATATTTATTCGTCACTACGTGACAGAAGCAGGAAGAGAACACTAGTTTTCCAAATCTGAATCCAGAGTTATTACCACTATTCTCTATTTCAGTGCCTCTCAAACTTCAATGTGCACACAAATCACTTGGGGAACTTTTGCAAAAGGTCATTAAAAAGAAGAAAACCTACCCATGCCATCATATTACCTCTTACCTTTTCTCTTGTGTTTTTATTTCATCATTGTTCCTTAAAATGATCCACAAGGACCAGAGATTCTACACTTCTTCTCTTTAAAGATTGATTTATTTGAAACGCAGAATGACAGCAAGAGGGAGAGAGGGAGGAAGAGAGAGAGAGATCTTCCATCTACTGGTTCATTCTCCAAATGGATACAATGGCCAGCACTGGATCAGGCTGAAGCCAGGAGCCCAGAACTCTATCTGGGTCTTCCACATGTGTGGCAGGGGAACCACGTGCTTGCGCCTGCACCATCGTCTGCTGCTGTCCCAAGCACATTAGCAGGGAGCTGAATTCCCAGCAGCAGAGACTCAAACTGGTGTTATAATGGGGGATGCTGGCATAATAAGCAGCAGCTTAACCCGCTGTGCCGCAATGCTGGCCCCAAAATTCTGCATTTCTAATAAGTTCTCAGGTGACTCCAATGCTGCTGTTCCTTGGACCACACCTCAATAGCAAGATTGTTGAACAAAATTAAGGAGAGAAGCCAACAAGCTGCCTTCTACTTGGTGTGCAGGTATCATGGCTAATGTTCTGCTGTTTATGTCTTTTAGCTGTAAAAGTAGATGATTTCTCATTTGTAATTTCCATATAATCTCTGTTCTTTTTCACCTTTTTGCCCCTTGCCTTGGTATTAGCCGCAAGGTATAAAGAAATAAGATAAAGATAAGAAGTGGGAGCATGGGTATGTCAATTTTGCTTCTCATTGGTGGCCTTTTCCAAAAGGTTTGTTGAAGGTGGAGGTAGAAATTGGTTTCAAAACAAGTTCGGGGGTTATTTCTGGATTTCCTGTCCCCTGTATTCATGGAAAATCCGGAGCATGCAGTATGAATATGTAATAGTGTGCCCAGTTTTCTCGTGTGGTTTGTGGAAATTGGTCACACTGCTTTATAGCCACACCACATATATTTAAAGGCTGTAGCTATGCAAAGGGGTTTCAGTCTAAATGATTCAGAAAATTGCTTCAGCTATTTACTTCGTTGGTAGAATTCTAGCTGGTACTTAGAAAAGAAGTGGATGAAGAACAGGAAAAGTTTTGCTTTCTATTTAAGCTGGCCAAAACTTTCAAATTAAGCAAGATTATTTTCTTCCCCAATTTTAGAATATATAAGCTCACATCGATTGTGATTCTATGCCTTCCCAGCTCTTTGACCCCTGTGACCTTAGAGAGTTCACTTCCCTCTTGAGACTTCAGCTTTACAAATAAGGGATTGGACTACTTCCAAAGTTCTTATATTTTAATTACCATCTGCAGCTCCGGAACGTGGTTATTGATTAGCAAGACCATGACTAAGGCCATGAAAACATCTGCTTCATCCAGGTTCTCCAAGTTCTCTTACTTCCTAACAAAGAAAAGAGGCACATGTGTTAGAAAGATTTTCAGCCACAAGAGTTGAAACAATGATGCCTTTTCTGGTTATCCCTTAGTTACGCAGAAAAATAAATCAAGCAGAACCTTTCCCTCAGCCAGCAAGATTTCTGGTAACCTGAGGCTTCCCTCTGATAAGCTTTTCTGCCTGTGTCCTTTATGCTTATTGATGATAAGAAGCAGGACTGGGGGTAGGAGTTGGAGCAGCTGGAGTCTGCACTCAAGGGGCCGCAGAGCAGGCTGAAAAACATGTTTTCTTGTTAGACATCAGGAGTGACCTTGGTCATTTATGAAATATGAGTGATGCCAGGGAATGTTTAGCAGTTCTTTCGAAGGGATTCAGATTCCACTTCCTTCATCACCATTTTAGAAAGAAAGGAGAGGAGAGGGAAATGTCAGGCTAAGTTTGACTCCCTCACCTTGTAACTCAAACCTCCAAAACTCCTTGGTCAATGAGTATCTTGCCTTCTTTGTGCATGGCACGCGATTTTTTCAGAACTGACTTCAATATTTCTTGCCTAATAAGAAACTAAAAAGCAAAGTTATATAATCAAATATGGAGTAATGAGGGGGAGAGAAAGGGAGGGTGGGGAGGAAGGAGGGGGGAGAGAGAGAGAGAGAGAGAGAGAGAGAGAGAGAATCTTGTCTAAGAAGCCTAAGCCAGCTAACACAGAATTAGCCATGTGATTTAAAAAAATGTTTTGTTTATTTTATTTGAAAGGGAAAAAAGGGGGGAGGGACGGAGAGAGAGTGAGAAAAGAAGAGACAGAGATCTTCAATCCACTGGTCCTGCAACAGCCAGGGCTGGACCAGGCTAAAGCCAGGAACCTAGAACTCCATCCATGTCTCCCATGTGAGTGGCAGGGACTCAACTACTAGATCTGCTGCCTCATAGGATACACTTCAGCAGGAAATTGGATCAGAAGCAAAGCAATCGAAACTCAAACCAGGCTCTCCAATATGGGATGCAGGCATTGCTAGAGGTGTCTTAACTGCTGCACTAAATTTGCCCCCCCCACTCCCCTGTGAAGTTTTTAACAGTCTGCATAAGGAAATTGTACACTGCAGCCCATCAATACTGCCACTTGAATTTTATATTCTAATTGAGACTTGTGTTTTCCGAATTTATGAAAGGAGGAACACTTCTTCTTGGTTAAGCTCCTCTTCCACAGCATAGTAGAAAGGAGCCAGAGCTGAAAATAATAGTGTAAGTAGAGCAGAGCAAGCTGAGATTCCAGAAACCTGGGTTTACAACCTGGCTCATCCTTTAACCAACAGTGCCAACAGTGTATCTTTGGGAAAAATCTTCCTTGCAACCCATTTTTTTTCTTCTGGAAAATTAGAGAAGGCCAGACTATAAAATCTTTAAGGTCTCCTCTACTAATACAATACAGCAAAATTTTGTTCGTAAAATATTTGTGCAGAAACATCTTGGAATTAGGAAGTTGATGCTGCCATCTTGTGGCCAAAATGAATTTTTCCTTTATTCTAAACTCCAGACAAGGCACCAATGATGATTTGCTTTCACTCAATTCTCTCCCTCATTCCCTCCCTCTCTCCTTCCTTCCTTTCTTCCTTCCTTCCCTCCCTCCTTCAATCTTTCCTTCCTTTCTATCTATGCATCCACTCATTTACCTATTTGATCTGTTTTAATTTTTCATTAAAGCATAACATGCATTCAGAAAAATGCACTTTTCATAAGAGTGATATGTTTTCACAAACTGAGCACACCTAATGCCCAGATCATGATACATTACCAGATCCCAGAATCTCCCTTGTGCCGCTTTTAATACTCTTCCCCCAACACCTACACAATAAATTTCAAAACTGCAACGTTGAGCAAAGGGAGTCAAATGCAAAAGTTCCTACCTGCCTCGCCTCCAAGGCTACCACTATCCCAATTACCAATAGTATAGATTAGCTTTTGTTTGTTTTTTATACTTTATAGAAATTAAATAAATCATAATGAATTCTTTTTCATCTGGTTCTTTTTGCTCAATATTATGCTTATGAAACTCATTCATATTGTTGTATGTAGTCATAGATCATTCTTGTGACTATAGAGTATTCTACAGTCACATTTTATTTTTAATATAAAAGCAATGCTATGTGCATGGTAGAAAACATTTGTTAAAAGAGTTACACATGATCTTCTCAAAAGCAACCATGATGAATATTTTGGTGTATTTCATTTCAGTATTGTATATATATATATATATTATATCTATATATCAACCTAATTAAGATAATTGCATATAGAATAGTATCTGAATTTTGTTACCTTAATATTGTATTGGAAGCATGTGAATCTATAATTAAAAGTCTTTGAGGATGTCATTTTTAATGAGTTTCATTCCATTACATTTGGGTGCTCAGAATATATGTTTTATTTCGTTGTTTTTCTTCTCCTTTTTTATACTAACAAACCCAAGGAACCTCCTTGACCACAAAATATTTTGTAGTTTTAATAAAATTTCAGAAGTAGAATTATTATGTTAAAGCCATTAGAAACAGGAGACAATTTCAATTTATGCATAGAAGGAAGTGAGTAGTAAGAGACCTGGAGAAGGAACTGGCACACACTGAACACCTAGTATATGTACCAGGCATTGTACATGGTACTTTGCCAACACTCTCTGGTTTGATTCTCACCAAAATCCTAACGGACACATACAATCTACAGTTTTGATGGAGAAAAACCAAGGCTTAGAGAGGTTAAGCAACTTGTTCAAAAGCACATAAGGAATAACATAGCAGAACCGAGATTTGGACCCACGTCTGTCTAGCTACAAAGGTTGGGATCTTTCAACTCTACCACACTGCCCCCTAGCGTACAGTTTGATTGATGCAACCAAATATACCCTGGTTTCCATTGATCTCCACAGACCCTAATAAACAGCTCCTAATAAACTGCACATGTCATCTGGACAGGGGCAAATTTCACTTGTCTAAGACTTTACATGGAAACAAGAGAATTAGAGTGGCTTCTGTCTCCTACTAAAGATTGCAGTATGCAAGTTAGGCCCCCCAAGTATATGGGCAATTTTTGCTTGAGGACAAGAAACTATTCCCTGCCTGTGTTCATATTTCTTGAATTTTCTCTACAGTGAGGTGAGAGTTTCCTTTTTCCCTTGTTTCCTTTAGCTTAGTATCTGAATTCTACCTCTTCTTTTCCCCACGCCTCTGACTTTTCTCCAACTTGAATGTTGTCACCACCAACTATTGCACTGCTGGGGAGCTGTCTTTCCTCTGCAAAAGCTAAAGCCTCGCTGCTGGGGTTTCCAATGCCCCCTTGCTCATTTCCAGCTACTTTCTAGTCCTCCTGTTCCTTTCTCCACCTCACCTCATTGCAAGTATGACTTGTTTATTTCTCCCCATCTCTTCTTGTGTATTATTACTTCTACTACTACTGCCACCCCACCACCACCACTACCACCACCTGGAGATCCTAGATTATCACCCAGATTATTTGCAGCCACTTTGGAAAACAGATAATAGAGTTCTGAGAGGACAGAATGGGAGAGGAGGAAAAGATCTGTGCTTGGGACCGTGAGTAGGGCAGGCCTCACTTCAACTCAGTTGCTGCATGTTAGATCAAGGTCAGGGTAATAGAGAGCAGCATGAGTACTCTAAATGCCTACAATGACACAAACATTAGTTTTCTGCACTCTGGCTTAGGGTTGAGGACTGAGGGACATGTAAACATGCCCCACTTCGTTCTGAATGGCCCAAGAAGAGACTTTCACCAGATACCAGAACTCACCTCTCTTCCAACCTGAAACTAAACTAAAACTCTCCTAGCTGAACCTCACCTGGGTGCTGAAGTCTATACCAAGTTTTGGGGGTTGATGGTTATCACAATCCTATTAGTATCCAAAATGTTGTAAGAACAATTGGATCTCCAGATGCAGAAAAAAATAAACATCAGTCCTTAGCTCATATCATACATAAAAGTAACTCAAAATGTATCCTAGACCAAAACATGGAAGCTAAAATTATAAAAATCTTGGAAGAAGACATGGGGGTAAATCGTAATTATCTTGAGTTGGGCAAAGCTTTCTTAGCTATGACAGTAAAAGCATAAGCAAAAAAAGAGAAAAAGTAGAAAAAGTGAACATCATCAAAATTTGTCTCATATTCCAACAAATTAGATAACATAATCAAAATGGGCACATTCTTAAAGTCATATTATTATAAAACAATCAAAAAGAAACAGAATATATTAACAGATCTATAATAATTAAAGATTGAATCCATTATAGAAAATCTCCCAACAAAGAAAAGTCTGGGTCCAGATGGCTTCATTGGTGAATTCTATCAAACATTTAAAGAATAATTAACATCAGTTCTCAAACTTCAACAAAAAATAAAAGAGGAGGGAACATTTCCTAACTCATTCTATGAGTTCAATTTTACCTTAATACCAAAGCCACATGAAGATATCACAAAACAAGAAGACTACAGACAAATATTTCATGTGAATATAGGTGAAAGCATTGTGAATTCAATGGTATATTAAAATGATCGTATATCATGAGCAAGTGGAATTTATCCTAGAAATTCAAGGGTGGCTTAACATAAAATAGTCAATCAGTGTAATGTATTACATTAACAGAAGGGAGGAATGAAATAACATAATTTCATTAAAGATAAAGGCATTTAACAAAGTCCTATCACCCTTTCCTTTTCTTTTTTTTTTTAATTTATTTGACAAATAGAGTTAGACAGTAAGAGAGAGAGACAAAAAGAAAGGTCTTCCTTCTGTTGGTTCACCCCTGAAATGGCCACTACGGCCAGAGCTACACCAATCTGAAGCCAGGAGCCAGGTGCTTTCTCCTGGTCTCCCATGCAGGTGCAGGGGCCCAAGCATTTGGACCATCCTCCACTGCCTTCCTGAGCCACAGCAGAGAGTTGGACTGGAAGAGGAGTAACCGGGACTAGAAACCGGTACCCATATGGGATGCTGGTGCCGCAGGTGGAGGATTAACCAAGTGAGCCATGGCACCGGCCCTCCTTATCACCTTTTCTTAACAAAAACTTTTAACAAAACTAAGGATAGAAGGCAACTTGCCCAGCATGATAAGGACATTTATAAAAATTCCATAGCTGCCATCATACTTGATGTAAGACTGATATTTTCCCCTTAAAATCAGGACCAAGACAAATATGCTAGATTTCTCCCGTGATTTTTAACATTGTACAGGAAGTTCTAACCAGATCAGTTAGGCAAGAAATGAAATAGAAGTTTTCCAAATTGGAAAGAAAAAATGAAACTATAATTGCAGATTATGTTATGAAAATCCAAAAGAGTGCGCGCGTGCACGCACACACACACACAAACCTACTAGAGCTCATAAACAAATTCAGCAAAGTAATTGAGTAATAAATCTACAAACAAAAAGTCAGTTAGATTCATATACACTAGCAATGAAATATATATTTAAAAAAGTGAATAACACAATGTCTATTAACTAATAAATGATTAAATAAGATTTGATATATGCATAAGTAGAATATTATTAACTTTTCAAGAGATAGTTCAATCTGGAAAGTTTTTTTTTTCTGATTCATCTGACTCCTGGAACTGTTAAAGATTCCCTTCTTGTAATGCCATAGTACTCTATGTATGTGTCTATAAAGTGTTGTTTCAATAATGACATGTGAAACCAATGATCACCATAGTTAATTATCTATATCAACATGACTTTACAATTCTACTGTCTTTATCATCATAACTCCACTTTTCCAGGAAACTTGTGTCAAGAGTGATGAACGTTTCAAGCAAACTTTATTGTACACTCCAGGAACTTATTGAAAGGACCATCAGCTCAACAGAAAACATCAACCAGTAGTTTATACACAAAGATTCTTCAAATGCCTCTCCTTAAAATTATCACCTGCTGGTCCACTATCTTCAGCTGTTATGTTCATGACCCTTTCGCAATCATTATCAAGCCCCTTTCCCAGTGAAAGACTTGCATTCAGCCAAACTCATACAGAAATATCCCAGATTCACCCACATCACTTGTAAATACTACTAAGTCTCTTTTGAGGCAGTGCTACCTCTTACTGTGGGGTAATGAACTTTGTTTCATCAACAAATTGTTTTGGTGCTATGAATATGCTGGAATAATAAGAATTCCATATCTTTACATATTCATTTATCTCTCAAATTTGTGGTTTCTGGAGAAGGCAAACTATATCTGCTTCATCTTTTAATTCTCCATAGCTAACATACCAATCAGAATATTTTAAGGATTTTAAGCAAGAATGTTATGGAAGGAAGGAAGGAAGGAAGGAAGGAAGGAAGGAAGGAAGGAAGGAAGGAAGGGAGGGAGGGAGGGAGGGAGAGTTAACCTGGAGGATGCTAAAACACTTAGATTACTGAAATAAGGCAGGGAAAAATATGAAGGTTTAAATGACAACAGTCCAAATGAAAAAATGATGAAAGAGATTTAGAAGGTAGAATTAATGAGATCGTATAACAAAATTTATTAAGGAGAGGACTGAATTAAAATTGACTTTGATGTTTCTGTCTTGGATAACTGGATAGATGCAACCAATAACTCTTTTAATAAGGATAACTAATTTAGAAGGAAGAACAAGTGGTAGGGGATGATAATAAAGCCTAGTTAGACCAAAAAGAAGTCCAATTTAGTAGTACCTTTGTAAAGTTTTATATTAATATTCAAATTACAGAATTCTGAATTTAGAGTCAAAATACCCAGGTTTGGGTCCTGATTTGCCTTATTTTAAAATGAGACTAGAGACTTTCCAAGAACCATTCCCACTCTAATAATGTGGTATAGAGTGATGATATAGATCAATTCTCATATTTGTATTTGGTCTGAAGTAGATATACAAGAGAACAGCAGAGGGCATCATTATGTAAAAGATAGACTCAGAATTTGAAAAGTAGTCCAAATAATGGATCAGCTTTTTTGGCCTGTAATGGGTCTTTAAAAGCAAACTTCTGCTTGTATAGTACTTTATAAAATTAATAAAAGTAATTCTCAGGCCGGGGCCTTGGCTCAATAGGCTAATCCTCTGCCTTGCGGCTCTGGCACACCGGGTTCTAGTCCCAGTCGGGGCGCCGGATTCTGTCCCGGTTGCCCCTCTTCCAGGCTAGCTCTCTGCTATGGCCAGGGAGTGCAGTGGAGGATGGCCCAAGTGCTTGGGCCCTGCACCCTCATGGAAGACCAGGAAAAGCACCTGGCTCCTGGCTTCAGATCAGCGCAATGCACCGGCCGCAGCGCGCTGGCCGCGGCGGCCATTGGAGGGTGAACCAACGGCAAAAGGAAGACCTTTCTCCCTGTCTCTCTCTCTCTCTCTCACTGTCCACTCTGCCTGTCAAAAATAAAAAATAAAAAAAAAATTAAAAAAAAGTAATTCTCATGTGGGTTTTAAAATACATGAATTATCCCCATCATAATTATGTGATCTGGGAAGGAGCTAGGTTATCCTACCTTGTGGATGAAAAAAAACAGTCCCTGGAGAGATAACAAAGTTTCTAGGCCCATAAAGCTAGTAAAAAGCAAAGATCAAATTGCAGTGAGGTCTTTCAACTCATCTGTTTCAATTCAGTGGTTTCAAAGTTGACCCAAAGACCATGAATAGGCTTGGGGTGGTGAAGATTTAGCCTAATATTGAGACAGTGGTTAACATGTCTGTGTCCTATATCAGCATACCTGGATTTGATGTTGTACTCCAGTCCTGACTCCAGTTTCCTGCTAATACAGACCCTAAGCGGAATGGGCGATGGCTCATGCAATTTTTGGTTCCTGTTATCCATGTGGGAAACACAAATTGTATTCCTTCTCTAGCTCAGTCCTAGACCTGGCCATTGTAGGCATTTAGAAAGCAAACCAACAGATAGACTCTCTCTCTCTCTCTCTTCCTGCTCCTGAAATCAATAAGTAAGCCATTTTTAAAGGAAAATCATTTGGAATATCTTAGTTAAAAGTAATGATAACCAGAGCTGCTGCTATGGTGTAGTGGGCTAAGCCTCCACCTACCATGCCAGCATCCCATATGGGTGCTGGTTCAAGTCCTGGCTGCTCCTCTTCTGATCCAGTTCTCTGCTATGGCCTGGGAAAATAGTAGAAGATGGCCCAAGTGCTTGGACCCTGCACCTGCATGGGAGACATGGAGGAAGCTCCTGGCTCTTGGGTTCAGATTATTCCAGCTCTGGCCTTGCAGCCATTTGGCGAGTGAACCAGTAGATGGAAGATTCTCTCTCTCTCGCTCTGTCTCTGTCTCTCTGTAACTTTACCTCTCAAATAAATGAATAAACCTTTTTAGAAAAGTAATAATGACCACAGGGGGACAGACTTTGGAAGTGTTTGGGAAATGTTACATTGGTAGAACTGCCTACTTTGTTAAAAAATGAATTTTTGTTTGCATCTTAATATAGAAAAATAAATAAATATAATGATGACTATTTTCTCTTTCTTTGTCATAAATAATTTATGTACTACATAGAGATGTATAAAAATATGGCTTCCTTATTTACTTTAACTTTTTTATTTTGTTTGCTAGCTCTCTACCCCAGTGGGTAATAGACGATATAGAGGAAAGTTTGCAGACTGTTCTAGAAATTACAAGTTAGATGGCCAGTTCTCAGTGCCATCCCTCTCTCTTGCTTCTGCTGGTCTTTGTTGTAGGATAACTGGTCTTCTGGACTGGCATGCAAAGCACATAAGTAACACCTGTGTCTTTTTGGCATGAAATAGCATCTATTGCTGCCACCTGTTGATTAAGTCACTCTCTCTAGAAACAAGGCTCCCATCCAGTTGCCTTGTCCAATTTCCATACTTCTGTTGATCCAATTGTCCTGGCAGCATCTCCAGGTTTCTTCACTGTGGCACACAACAAATGTGTCTCTTTGAGTATTTCAGGAAGCCAATGCAAAAATGGTTTTAGATGTGCAAGATATTTATTGGGGAAATATTTATGAGGGATAAAATGGAAGGAGCAGAAGTAAGCAGGGGGAGTTTTCAGATCCTGGTGGAGATCTGACTTGTCTGGAAGGAGAAGGGGAAAGAAGGAGGGTTGGCCAAAAAGACTCAGACTGTAGCAATTTTTAGAAAGTCTTGACTAAGTTGATGGGGAATCCCCAGGCTGAAGTTACCCATTAGAAGGGTCCTGCTTCCTCCAGGAGTGGGCCGGCTTATTTTATCTGTTACATTCAATGACTGGCTAGAAGCAGCCTAGGACAAATGTGGGTTTGGTGCAAACATGGTCATGTACCCAGAAGGATGTCAGCTGAGGCTGATGATTATCCTCCATGAGAGTTGTTCTCTTGAAGAAAATCTGAGAAGAACATTTCCTTTGCTGTCAATATATGGCAAACAAATGTATAGACAAGTAAATGTCAGATGGTGATAAGTGCTAGAAAGAGAAAAAAAAAATCTGAGCAAGGCCATAAAAAGTGACTTTTGTTTGGAAGAGCGAGAGGAATGATTATTTTGAATAACATGGTGTTGAAAAGCCTTTTTGATTTAAGAAAGGAAAGAAGTGATTTAAGTATGAAAAAAAACACACACATCATTTCAGGTGGAGGGAATACCTTGTGAACAAGTCCTGAGGCAAGCAGGAAAGTTTATTGGTTTGGAACAGAATAAGGTTGAGGGTAATGGTAGGGCATATAGCCAGCTGTAAACAGGACCTAGTAGGCTATGGTGAGTACTTTGGGTTTCTTCCTATAATGGAAAGCCATTGAAGGGTTTTGAGCAAAATGACACGATCTATGTTTTAAAAACAGCACCCACTTTGTGAAGAATTTACTGAGGGTCATATGAATGGATGGCCAGTTAGAGGGAGAGTTAGGAAGAATAAACTATTATAGTACATCTGACAAAAAGAGATGTTATCATCAATAGGATGAAAGGAAAGAGGTAGTTAAGATTTTTATATGTTTTAAAGATAAAGCTCCCAGAACTTGTTGATGGATCAGGCAAGTAGTAGGAGGTAAAGAAAGGAATCAGTGATGATTTCTAGATTTGTAGCTTAAAACACTTAGCAAGGTAAGAATGGAGGAAAGGTTTTGGGGGTAGTAAGATGAGAACCAAAGGTCTGTTCTATATTTTCATAAATACACTAAAAACTATTGAATTGTACTGTTGCAGTTGATTTCTCAACAATGTTGCAGTGGATTCGTTTCTGAGAGGAGGAGCGTGGTGGGGGCAAAAGGCATGGATTCACCACACAGACCCTGGGAGTCGGGTGAAAGTGGGCTTGAGGCAAGCAGCCCGCAAACTCATTTATTTGAGTTAGTACAACAGCTTATATAGCCAAGACCAGCCAATCCGGTCAAGGGGCGGTCTATGCCCCAACCAATCACAGCCTGTTGCCAGTCAGGCTCTTGTTGCCAGGCAGTTTCTGAAACCATCCAATCATGGCCTGCCGTCAGTCAGGCTCTGTTGCCATGTGGTTTCCAAAGCCATCCAATCACGGCCTATTGCCAGGCAGTTTCTGTTGTCAGCAGCCATCTTAGCATGACCTTTTCACCTCAGCAGCCATCTTGGCATGAACTTTTCACCTCAGTGGCCATCTTGATATGACCTTTTCACCTCATTCCACCACATTGTACAATGGAAATTAATTAATGGCATGATCTGTGGGTTATATCTCGATAAATCTACAAGAAAAAATAGTGTTTGTTAGGCCTGGCAGGTGTCTCCTAGAAGTGTAGTAAGCAGTTTTATATATGAATCCAAAGTGCAGGAGAAACATTGGAGATGAAGATACAAACTTGGAGATGAAGATACAAACAGCATTTTGACAGCATTTGTTTTCTGCTTTCTGTTGCTGTGTTAAAAGATATTCCAGAACTTAGTAGCTTGAAGAAACAAAAAATTGTTGTTTCTCATCTTTCTGTTGGGTTCTCATGCTCATGTAGCTATAATTATCTGGGAGCTCAGCTATAGCTGGTAAATGCATATCTGGGACTTGGTGCTGCCTATTATCTGGGACACTTCAGTTCTCCATGTGGCTTGCCTTTCTCACTGTCCACAGTCTCTCATCATTCACTCATGTAACACAAGCATCACGAATGGGAGGTGGATTCAGTGCAAATAAAAGCAGAAGCTACTGGGCCACTTAAATCTTAGCCCCAGAATTGGCACATTCTAAATTCACTGCATTTTATCACATTCTGTGAGTCAAATCAAATTATAAGACCAGTCTAGATTCAAGGAGGAGGTCGAATGGGATCCACCTCCCAAGAAGATGAACAGTGTACCCATACAATATGGCAAGAATTGTTGGTAGCCAGTTCTTCAGCTAATGCATCACAATATTTAAAGCCATGAAATTGGATGAGGTATCTAAGGGAGCAAAACTAAAAAGACATAAGACCTTAGGATTGAGGTCTGGGGCAGTTCAATGGTAAAAAGGAACCAGTTAAAAAAGACTGAGAAACAGTAGCCTATGAGGTGTAGGAAAACCAGGATATAGACCTGTGTTCCAATCCTGCTCTACCACTTGCTAGCTGTGTAATCTTGGGTATCTTCTAGACCCTGGGTAGATTTCTTCTTTTAAAAAAATGCTTATTTGCTATTTATTTATATGAAAGGCAGAGAGAGAGAGAGAGATTTTGCATCCACTGATTCCTTCCCCAAATGGTCTCAACAGCAAGGGCTGGGTCAGGCTGAAGCCAGGAACCAAGAACTCCATCCTGGTCTCCCACATAGGTGGCAGGGATCCAAGTATGTGAGCCATTGTCTGCTGCTTTCCCAGGTGCATTAACTGGGAGCTGGATTGGAAACAGAGCAGCCAGGACTTGAACCAGTGTTCCAATATGGGATGCTATTGTTGCAAGTGGTGGCTTAACCCACTGAAGCACAACACTGGTTACTGGGTAAGTTTCTTAACCTTATTAAGTCTCATTTTCTCATCTATAAAATGAAGATAGTAATGGTACTATTTGTCAACCTTTTTGTCTATTATAAAGAAGAGAAGTAATTAGTAAATCAATGAAATTATATAGATTTTCTTTTGGATCTATCAGAAGGAATGTTGAGAGCAGAAGATAAGATGGCTGAAGAGATGAACAGGACCTTCTTTCAGGAAGCTATCTGTAAAGGAAAGAAAAAGCATTGACTAGAGTACAATAAAGTGTGAACTATGAACTTTTAGAAAAAGATAGTAGGTATTTGAATCTGTTTTAAATGCTGATAGTACAGCATTAATAGAGAAGGATTGGCTAAAATTACAAAAGAGAGGGGCCAGAGTTGTGACATAGTGGATAAAGCTACCATATGCAATGCCAGCATCCAATATGCACACTGGTTTGTATCCCAGCTGCTCCACTTCCAATCCAGCTCCCTGCTAATGGCCTAGGTAAAGGATGGAAGATGGCCCAAGTGCTTGGACCCTTGCTAATCCAAGTGGGAAGATCTGGAGGAAGCTCCTGGCTCCTGGCTCCTGGCTCCTGGCTTCGGCCTGGCCCAACCCCAGTCATTGAGGCCATCTGGGAAGTGAACAAACATATGGAAGATTCCCTGCACCTATCCCTGTGTGTGTGTGCATGTGTGTGTGTGCGTGTGTGTCCTCTCTCTAAAACTCTTCCTTTTAAACACATAAATAAATCTTTTTTAAAAAAAAATTACAAGAAAGAGAAGGAATAAGAGGTGGAACATAGTTCTTAGAATATGAAAAGAATGGAATGGGAAAATTAAGCTTGGGCAGGAGGCAGGATTTCTCTCCTATCAAATCAAGATGCAAAGGAGTACAGATAGACAAACTTACAGGCAATATCTATTTTCTTAGTAACTAGAAGAGATGGTCTGTGGTGTTATGCGAGACAGAAACTAATAATTACAAGGGTGTGGAGAATGAAATATTGCCAAGGAGGTGGGACATGTTAAAGGGTAATTCCATGTTGATAATACAGTTGAAAGTGTAGGCCATGTGGTATCAATGGGTGTTGAGATGTGCTTATCTTCAGCAGACCTCTGCAGTCCTCAGGAAGGATAAGAGATGATAGGTAGGGTGAAATGATTTGGAGTTGGATTTTGTGGGGTAAGATGCCCTGCTGATTTTAATGCTGCCTTTCAGAAAGATGGAAAATGAGAAATCACATAGAAGGTCTGTGCTGAGCTTAAAGTCTTATTCTTTGCAATAACCAGTGACATAGAAGTGTTCCAGAAATGACAAAGATGGAACTGAAAATTTCTAAGCACCTACAATTTACCAGGGCCACAGGATACATTTTCACATTTTAAGCCTCACAACCATAATGAAAGGCAGGTGGAATTATCCTTGTTTTCCAAATGAAAATCGTGAAGGCTCAGAGGTAAGGAACTTGCCTGTGCCTGGTATCTTACTGTGTTTGCCTGGGCATGCGAATGCAGGTTGAATATTGATGGGACAAAGTACGCATTGGGGCATGATTAGCTTTATGACATTATTTTGAGTCTCCACACATACTGTTCTTCTGGGAAATAACAGAGAGGAGGCCAATCAGCAGACCTCTCTCTGCCTGGATGAAGGGAATGCACTCATTTACAATTCTGTCTTTTAAGATGCAAGTATTGCTGCTTAGAGACTCCATCTAGCTTTGCTCTCATCTTCATAATATTTTCTTGTAGAATATTGCCTCTTCTTTTTGCCAGTCCTAGTCCAGACCTTGTCTTTTTTATTTTATTTAAAGTATACAAACTTCATGCATTTCTTATATACAATTTCAGGAACATAGTGATTCTTCCCATCCTATGCTCCCTCCTGCCCACACTCCCACCCTTCTTCCTTCTCCCTCTCCTATTCACATTCTCATTTTGTGCAGAGATCTATTTTCAGTTAACTTTATACTCATCAGATTAACCCTACACTAAGTAAAGCGTTTAACAAACAGTATGAAGAAAAACACACTGTTCCTCAATAGTCGAAAAAAGGGCTGTTCAAAATCCATCGCGTCTCAAAGTGTCAATTTCACTCCTATAAACTTCATATGATAGCTCCTTCAATTCCCTTTATGGAATGGTCTCAAATTTCCCTTTGTCAAGGCTCAGGATGAAATTTCTTACTGTTATATCTTTATATCTGGTTAATTACATCACTGTTTTCTTTCCAGTTACCTAAATTACAAAGAAAAACTCTCACAATTTAGAGATAGAGAAATGAAGACATGGTATCAGCCTTTGACTAACTTTGTGAAATTTTACTAATATTTGGCCTTAAGGGTGCATGATCATGCCACTGGAAAATCCTGAGTTAACACCCTTCTGGAGCATCCCTTCATCTTTAGTGCAGGTGTGATAGGTTAATATCCTTAACCTGGAGCAGGGTCTCAAAGCCGCTTGCTGAGACATGTGTTAACTCTCTAGTTGCTGGATCATGGGAAATATAAAGCATGGTAGGAGGGGATGGGTCAGCCAGGATAGTTAGTAGGGGGTCTTAGAGACAGTACCTACTTATCAAGCAGTATGAAAGAATTTAAAGAATTTAACTGCAATCAATTCATTGGGACAGAGCACTGAATGGCAGCACTATCTTAGTAGCCATAATTGCTGCATAAATATGTTTCTGGTCAGAAGAAAAGCAGGTTAATTATTTTCTCCTAAAAACTCAAAAACCTGAAGGAAATTTTAAATATACTATTTTGCTCTTTCACATATCATGAAGACATTAATGATAATGTGGTCCTTTGCTCAGGACTGTTTGTTGTTCCCTTATGTACATTCTCCTTTTTCTTCCAAAGTAAAATAATTATTAGATGGTCAGCTAGGCAAGGAGTATATTTCCCAGATTTCATTACAACTAGTGTGGTCTTGTGATGAAGCCATTGCCCAAAGAATGCACCAAGAAGAGTTATGAAGAAATTCTTGGGGCCAGCATTGTGGTGCAGTGGGTTAGCTTCTGCCTATGATACTAGCATCCCATAAGAGAACCAGTTCAAGTACTGGCTGCTCCACTTTTAACACAACTCCTTGTTAATATGCCTGGAAAAGCATCAGAAGATTATTTGAATCCTGGGGCTCCTGCCACCCACTTGAGAGACCAGATGGAATTTCAGGCTCCTGGCTATGGCCTGGCACAGCTCCAGCCATTGCGGCCATTTGGGGAGTGAACCAGCAGACAGAAGATTTTTTTTTGTCTCTTCCTCTCTCTGTAATTCTGCCTTTCAAATAAATGTCTTAAAAAAAGAGAAAGTTCTGGTCAAATTCTTAAAGAGAGAGGACTTACCCTCTCCAACTTCTTTCACTCTATTTCTTGCATTTTGGACATTGTTGAGAGTAATTTACAACTGCATGGGCAAGGGAAATTCTCTCAGATTGGTGGATCCACAAGATAGAAGGAGTCTGGATCCTTGGACAACCACATGCAGCAGAGTCCTACCTACCTCCAGACTGCAATGTGAGAAATAAACTTATATTTGTGCAAACCATTGTCAATTTGGGTCTCTGTTATAAACAGACAAATGTATAGTCAAACATAGGAAGTCTTGTGGATTTCTCCCTCTTGACTTACTTCAGTTCCATATATATGTATATCCATTCATTTCTGGTTATGAAGTTGAAGAGAAGTGATGCTAGAAAGGTGCAGTTACTGAGGTCTGATGTCTATTTGAGGTCTAGTGTGCCTTCCTATTGTACAATGATAAGGAGATCAATTCTTTTTCTATTAATATCATTGGAAAGTTAGACATAAGACACTTAGATGTTTTTTGAAGATTTATTTATTTATTTTAAAGGCAGAGGGATGGGGCTGGGCATAGAGAGAGATGGAGAGGGGGAGAGAGAGAGAGAGAGAGAGATATTCTATCCATTAGTTCACTCCCCAAATGGCCATAATGATAAGGGCTGGGACAAGCTTAAGCCAGGAGCCTGGAATTCCATCTGTGTCTTGCATGTGGGCGGTAGGGGCCAATCTACTTGGGCTACCTTCTGCTGCTTTCTCAGGCACATTAGCAGGGAGCTGGATTGGAAGCAGAGAATCCTGGACTTGAACTTACTCTCTGATATGGGATCTTTGCATAACAAATGATGTATTAATCCACTGCTCCACAAAATCAGTCCCTTAGACATTATATTGGTCATTCGGTTACTTCATGTAAGTCTTTTGCATTACAAAACTGATGTTAATGAACCAGCCTAGAAATAGAATGAAACAGGATTTGACCTTACTTCTTGTAGCCTATACTTCAAACAGGGACAGATTCATATTCCCCATTAGCTTTAGTATTCCCAAAAGAAAATAGTGATGTGACACAACACATGGGGCAATGGAAGAAAAAGAGACCACCTGTTCAGCTAACCAGATCAAGCTAGCCCTGGAGGTTATTGGAGTAAGAAATACTACAATCAGAATGGAATGCCTGTTTACCCAAATTGAGCAGTAGGATTACTGATTCTGTACATTGAATAGTAACTTGATATCCATTAGACTTAATGCTTACTTCACTACAGAGAAGCTGCTTTCTTCCTAAAACAATCTGTCATAGATTACACTTGACAGAATGGAAAAAAAATAAAATTATAAAATATCGTAGAGAAAGATCTGTGCTTTCTAGTTGTAGTTTAAGACGAAATTCCAGAGATGTTTATCAAGAGTTTATTGGAAGGTTCCAGCCAGGAATGATGATTTTTATCAGCCAAGTCACCAAGTCTAGAGTATCATAGGGCAAGAACGTGAATCCCAAATGTCCACCACAAATATGTTGCAATTCCTTTATTCTGGGAAACAGCTTTACTTCTAGGAACAGGGCTTGCTTATGTCTTCCAGAAAGTATTCTTTGCCTGCAGGGCCTATAACAATCTTTTCAGCCCTGTTATGTTATCCCTTACACTCTCATCTGAAAGACAGGAAACTCAGATCTAACATCTACTCTAAATATCATCAGAAGTAAAAAATAACTAAGCCAGTCTTTTGTTTATTTTTGTTTTGTTTCGTTTTGTTTTAAGGGGAAAAAAATCCTGTGGATCCAAAATCGAATCAGGAACAGGGCCTAGGGAAGTTAGACATTTAAACTTCATTGGGGATTTGGGGATTTGGGGGCAGAAGGGTTCAAGGTAAGTGGACCAGGTCTCTTTTCTCTGGGACTTAATGAGAAAGATCTGTTGTTTGGGTGCTTAGCTCAACCTAGTGATTTGACAACAAATAACAGAGAAGGAAACTATCCCTGAGGGAGGCAAGACAGAGTTTGCAAAAGAGCCTGAGTTTATAAGACAAGCCTCTGGGGCAGCAATCAACTTCTATACATATTTATCTTCAAACACATATGCCGAGCCAGAGCCAGGTGAGGAATACACATACCCTGCCAGTCAGTACGACTGGATCATCAAACCAAAGAGGAAGTTATAAACACCAAGAATCAAACTAATAAAAATATCATCCATTCACTCATTAAGCAGACATTTATCGAGTTCTGTTCCAGTTGTTCTTCAGTCATAATGTACATCAGAATTTCTTTTTCCATTGAGTCCCTGGTCATGAAATGACTACCTATTATCAACCTCCCTAAACATGGTTTCTATGTAGTTAGAATTCACTGAATATCCAGGAAGGGCTATTTTATTATTTTATTTGATGTTTCAATTAAAATGCTGTTGGTTGTAGATAACAGAAAATTCAACCCATGTTATAGCATTTATTAAAATTTCCTTCATAAGACTATCATACCAGTTTGTGGATATGCAGCATTTTATGAGAATGAGAAAATATTAATTATAAATAAATAGTATTATAAATGTATTAGTCTCATCACTGCTGTAACAAATTACCATAGAAGCTTAGAGCAACATAAATTTATTATCATGGTTCTGGAGGTCAGAATTCTGAAATGTCTTTTAAGACTGAGCTCAAGGTATTAGCAGAGTTGCGTCTCTTGCTAAGGCTCTAGCAGAAATCTCATTTCTTGCCTTTCTCAACTACATCTAGAGGCTGCCCACAATCCTTGGCTCATGGCCCTGCATCACTGAAACCTCTGTTTCCATTATTACGTCTTCTCTGTCTCTGATCCTGCTGCTTCCTTGTTATAATGTCCTTTGTGATTAGTTTGGACTCACCAGGATGATCCTCAAAATTCCTAGCTTGATCACACAGGTAAAGTATATTTTGCCTGGTAAGACAATATATTCACAGAATTCAGGAATTAGACATGGGCAAGTCATTATTTTGTCTACACAGGTAATCTACTGGATTACACAATGGGGAGACCAAGTCACAGTCACAGAGTTCACTGATTCAGTGATCCAAAAATGTCATCAAGTACAACTCGACAATAAAGTCATAACTTGTTTTTAAAATGGGCAATAAACCTGAATAAACATTCCACCAAAGAAAATGTACAAATGGTCAATAAGAATATGAAAAGATGCTCAACATCACTATTCATTAGGTAAATTCAAAATCAAAATCACAATGAGATACTATGATATTATGATATTCATTAGGATGGCTATTATCAAAAAGAAAAGAACAGGAAGTAATAAAATCAAAATCCTTGTACACTGCTGAGGGAATGTAGAATAGTGCAGCTTCTGTAGAAAATGATACAAGGATTCCTTTAGAAAATATAAATATAATTACCATATGATCCAGCAATTCTACTTCTGGGTATCTATACCCCAAACAGCTGCATGCAAGGATTCACTTATTTGTACACCCATGTTCATAGTATTATTCACAATAGCCAAAATGTGGAAGCAACCCAAGTATCCATTGATAGATGAAAGAATAAATAAAATGCTGCCTATCCACAAACTGGTATGATAGTCTTATGAAGGAAATTTTAATAAATGCTATAACATGGATGGACCTTGAAAACATTAAGTAAAATAAGCCAGTCACAAATGGACAATTTTGTGTGAATCTTCTTATATGACATGCCCATTGTTAGTCAAATTCATAGAGACAGAATGTAGAATGGTGCTGGCCAGAGACTGAGGGATGGAAAATAAAGGAGCTATTGCTTAATGGGAACAGAGTTTCAGTTGAGGAAGAGGAAAAATTTCTGAATATGGCTGGTGGTGATGGTTGTATGACAGCATGAATGTTCTTAATACTTTTAAAGTGTATATTTAAAATGGTTTAGGTGGGGCTGGCGCCACGGTTCACTAGGCTAATCCTCCGCCTTGCGGCGCCGGCACACCGGGTTCTAGTCCCGGTCGGGGCGCTGGATTCTGTCCCGGTTGCCCCTCTTCCAGGCCAGCTCTCTGCTGTGGCCAGGGAGTGCAGTGGAGGATGGCCCAGGTCCTTGGGCCCTGCACCCACATGGGAGACCAGGAGAAACACCTGGCTCCTGGCTTCGGATCAGCATGATGCGCCGGCCATAGCGCGCCAGCCGCGGCGGCCATTGGAGGGTGAGCCAACGGCAAAAAGGAAGAACTTTCTCTCTCTCTCTCTCTCACTGTTCCACTCTGCCTGTCAAAAAAAAATGGTTTAGGTGGTAAATTTTATGTTATATGTATTTTACTACAATAAAATGTGTTCAAGATACCAGATTCTTTCTATCACTGTAGTCTGTATCTAGAATATCAGGTGTTATGTAAGGCTAAATTCTTCTCATGGTCACAAGAGAGTTGTTAACAGCAATCAGAGTCACATGTTTTCTTGCTCACAACCAGAAGAGCTTATCTCTCAGAAGTAAGCCCAGTTTCCCTAGAACTTCTCATTTCCTTGAGTTTCTGGCAGGCTGAGTATCTGAACAACAGCTGACAAAAGAGGTAGATTGTGGTGGGATGAAAAGGCCATGCCAAGGTGGCCCATGGCAAGTGAGCGTCAGTTACTCAGGAATGGCTTTGAAACCCACCTGACAACAGAGCCTGCCTGGCAGCAGGCTGTGATTGTATGGCTTTGGAAACCACATGGCAAACGGAGCCTGCCTGGCAACAGGCTGTGATTGGATGGCTCCATATACTGTCTGGCAAGAGGCTGTGATTGGTTAGGGCATAGACTGCCCCTTGACTGGATTGGCTGCCTTGGCTATATAAGCTGTTGTACCAACTGAAATGAACAAGTCTGTGGGCTGCTCACCTCTGGCCCGCTTTCACCCGATTCCTGGGGTCTGTGTGGTGACTCCGCGCCTCTTGTCCCCACCACGCTCCTCATCTCAGAACAAATCCACAGCAACAGTAGATTGAGCTTTTGATCAGTCAGGATCATTCGTTCAGCTGAGATCAATTTTCCAGCTTGCTGTGCTACATTTTGATAGGAGAGGGATTGACTGGGTCCTGGGGAGTTAACCAGTCAACTATAATGTCTACTACCTCCAATTTATGACTTTTGTAGCAATGTCAATTCAAGTGTACAGATTTGTTTGCAAAACCTCTGCAAAATTCAAGTCATCCCTCCAACTCCTTACCAGCTATCCCATCTCAGTGCCTACAACACTTCTCTGCATCTCAGTTCTGATGCCTCTATATATATTATCTTATAGCAAGAGAAGAGGTCAAATCTCTATGGTACAAGTAGTGGACAGAGAAGGCATTAGAAGAGGCCATGTTTACATTTGTATAACATCACCTGGGAAGTGCCTTCAAAATAGTGATTCCTGGATCCAACCCAAGAAGTGCTAAGGCAGAACTTAAATAAAAATCAGACTGTAATTCTTATTTGTTTTTCATGAATTTACACTTCAAGAGTTGCCCTAGGTAATTCTAATGCTGACTCACGGAATATGGTTTGAGAAGCTCTGGTCCTATCTTTTCCAAGAGAAAAGTGTGTAGAGTAATTAAGATGATATGGGCCATATTCAGAAGAACCTCACAGTCTACTTGAGAGGACAGATTATTAAATAATTATGACAAGATCTGATAGGTGCTGGTTTTTGATTGTAGGAAAGGCAGCGTTATAGGGATGCCTCTGTGAGAAAGTGAGAGAGAGGGAGAGAGAAAGAGAGAGAGAGAACTTTAATAAAAATTTAGAAATTATTTTAATTGTAGATACCATGAAGACTCAGTGAATCTCAGAGTTATATGAGCATGAGAAGGCATAAATGCATATGTGATTCACTCATGGAATATCAGTTCCATACTTTCATAGTTTTAGTATCTCATTGCAGTGCTCTGAATGTGATCTGTGTGCTTACTGATATGTATTTTTCATGTGCACATTTATGTACAAGGCTGTCAAAATCATATAACATGTACTTTGGAATAGTGTAATACACTTTCAAGTTTTTTTTTTAATTTTGGGTAAACATGTAAAGCATATACATTTCTATGGCTACAATGCAATATTTCAACACATGTATATAGTATGGACTGATCAAATCAGTATTTAGCATTTCCATTTCTATATCATTTCTTAATGTTTGGAGCCCTTGAGCTCCTGTATTCTAGTTATCCATAAAACATATAATGTGCTATTGTGAACTATAGTCACTCCACATTTACGTGGAACACTAGAATTTAAAACTTCTACCTGACTTTGTTTTGGTACATGTTATCTAATCTTCTATCTTCCCTCTGAGCTACCTTTATCAACCTCTAGTAATCACTATTGTACATTCAAATCAACTATCTTTTTTAGCTTCCACAGATAAGAGAGAACATGTGATATTTGTCTTTTTTTTTTTTTTTTTTTACAGGCAGAGTGGACAGTGAGAGAGAGAGAGAGAGAGAAAGGTCTTCCTTTGTCGTTGGTTCACCCTCCAATGGCCGCCGCGGCCGGCACACTGCGGCCCGCGCACCGCGCCTATCGGAAGGCAGGAGCCAGGAGCCAGGAGCCAGGTGCTTCTCCTGGTCTCCCATGGGGTGCAGAGCCCAAGCACTTGGGCCATCCTCCACTGCACTCCCGGGACATAGCAGAGGGCTGGCCTGGAAGAGGGGCAACCGGGACAGAATCCGGCGCCCCGACCGGGACTAGAACCCGGTGTGCCGGCGCCACAAGGTGGAGGATTAGCCTATTGAACCGCGGCGCCAGCCCGTACCATATTTTCTTTATCCATTCCTCAATTGCTAGACCCCTGGGTTGATTCCATTTCTTGGTTTTGTGAATAGTGCTGTAATAAACCTGATAGTATATGTGTTTCTTTCAAATGGTGATTTAATTTCCTTTGGATATATACTCAGAAGCCAGATAGCTGTGTCATATGATACATCTGTTTTCAGTTGTCTGAGGCACTTTCATATTTTTCTACATAATGTCTATACAAAGTTCCATTCTCAACAACAACCTATTAGGGTTTCATTTTCTCCACATTCTCTCCAACGTTTTTTATTTTATGTCTTTTTCATAATAGCTATTTTAAGTGGGATAAGGTGAAATCCCATTGTGGCTTTGATTGGCATTTTTCAAGGATAATTTTGATTATATGTAGTTAAACCTTATGCTGTTGTCTTTTTTTTTTAACTTTTATTTAATGAATATAAATTTCCAAAGTACGGCTTATGGATTACAATGGCTTCCCCCCATAACGTCCCTCCCACCCGCATCCCTCCCCTTTCCCACTCCCTCTCCCCTTCCATTCACATGAGGATTCATTTTCGATTCTCTTTATATACAGAAGATCAGTTTAGCATACATTAAATAAAGATTTCAACAGTTTGCTCCCACACAAACATAAAGTGAAAAATTATAGATGATTTTTTAAATGATGATGAAATCAGATCAGACCTATTGTCATGTTTAATCCCAGTGAGAGTCAAGTTGGGAATTGATAATTTCTTCTTTTTTTTTTTTTACAGAAGATCAGTTTAGTATACATTAAGTAAAGATTTCAACAGTTTGCACCCCCATAGAAACACAAAGTGAAATATACTGTTTGAGTACTCGTTATAGCATTAAGTCTCAGTGTACAGCACATTAAGGACAGAGATCCTACATGAGGAGTAAGTGCACAGTGACTCCTGTTGTTGACTTTACCAATTGACACTCCTGTTTATGGCATCAGTAATCTCCCTATGCACCAGTCATGAGTTTCCAAGGCTATGGAAGCTCCTTGAGTTCTCCGACTCTTATCTTGTTTAGACAAGGACTGTTGTCTTTTAGTTTAATTCCTCATCACCTTCCAAACCCTATTTCTGGCATGTTAAACAGCTATTCTAGAAAAGAAATGACAGTTATCCAGTGGAAAAGTGGAAAGAGTGATTCCAGAGTGACAAGAATTATTAGTTATTAAAGAGCAGGACACGTTTAGGGAACAGACACTCAGAAATTTGGCAACGCTCTCAGAGGACATATGAAGTAGGGTGGCAGGAGAGGCTATCAGGTCATGTAGAGGTCAGATTAGTAAAGATAGTGCTAAAGAGTGGGACCTTCACAAGAATGAAGACAGAAGCTACTGAAGGAGTTTAAATAAGCCAATGCCAAGATCAGATGGGTACTTTAAGAGAGATTATTTATTGGCTTGATAGTGGGTGGCTAATCTGAAGCAGTAAAGATCAGACCTCTCAAAGCGCCACAAAGGCTAAATTCAGTTCCATTTTACTAAGTTCCTTGCTATAATAAAGAATATAGAAAAGAAAGACGTCACACAAAGTATAAACTGTTGAACGAATACCTGTTTATGTTGTTGTCGTTGTTGTTGTTACCACTCAGACTGCATCCTCCCCCTCTTGCTCTTGGAGGAAGAGAAGACCCATCATCAATTGCAGATGGTGGCCAATGAGGTAACACAGAGCCGGCTTTATGCTCAGAGGAGGATGCTGTGCCTCCTCCTCATGGCTTCTGGTGCTCTACACATCCAGAGGAACTTCTCTAGTAGTGAACTACATATATGAACCCTGAAAGTATATTCTTAGAATGAATGTCTTTAACAAATTAACAATTTAAACCCACAGAAGACAATCTCAGTGACTGTTTCTGTGATCTCATTTGGCAATGTTGTAGATGTAGGTAGGAAGCCCAGGGTACTCTCCATCACTCAATCTTTGTTTTTTTTTTTTTTTTTTTTACAAAGATATGTGGTCAAACCACTTTTTAAAAAAAGATTTACTTGTTAATTTGAAAGAGTTACACACACACACACACACACACGGGGTGGGGGGAGGAGAGAGAGAGGGCGAGAGAGAGAGTTCTCCATCGGCTAGTTTACTCCCTAGATGACCCTGATGGTCAGAGCTGGGATGGTCAGAGCTGGACCAGGACAAATCTGGGAGCCAGGAACTCTATCTCCTACTTGGCAAGGCCCAAGTATTTGGGCCATACCCTGCTGCCTTCCCAGGCACTGTAGAAAGAAGTTAAATCAGAGACAGAGCAGTCAGGACTCAAACCAGCACTCCAATAGGGAATGCCAGCATTGCAGGTGGCAGCTTAAGTTGCTGCACCACAATGCCAGCCTCAAGTCTCAGTTTTATGGCAACAGGAATAAGAATGTGTTTGGAAGGACGGAGTGAGATAGCATCTGTATCTGGTATTTGGCATTCTTGAAATCTCTGCAATTGTTAATATTACCAGTTTTTAAATATAATGAAACTGTGCTCATGTGCACTGAAACAGGAGCACCCATACATAGCAATGTGTGCACCTGCATTCTGAAAATACTGTTTTGGGGTCAAAGTTGGAAAGGGGGAGATCCAACATGAATATCCCCTTCACCCAGATAGCTACCCATTGGAGCCCTCTTCCTGCACATTCCCCTCTGAATGTATGAGTAATACCGTCACTCTGCGTGTGGACTTTTAGAGTGCCCTTTTCCATCTTAAAGAGATGTCAGGCATTCATTAAATGAAACCAGAAATATTTCCAAAGCAAGGATGACTTTCTCATTGGCTCTTGATGGTACATCTAGGAGATTTACCCTCAGATTCTTATTCTCTGATATTTTTCTCTGCTCAAAGATCAACACTCCCTTTGGGCTCCATGGTTTTGTCTGCAGCACAGAGATCTGTAACTCACAGTAACAATTCCCTAGATGAACAACAGCAATAACTCACGGTGTTGCAATGGACTGCCTGGATTCCTATTAACTTTTCAGAATCAAGTCCTTGAGTTGGCATGAGAGTCAATACTTAGAAGCTCTGCTGGGTGATTTCAGAACATAGCATCAGCCAAATGGGTCCCTGGGCCTGAGCCCATCTCCCAGAGCTCCAGTTTAAAGACTGCAGGTGTGCAGAATCCTGAATCTTAGAATTCCTTGGGGATGGTATATTTTAAGTGTTAGTAAAGACCTAATCCAGATTGGAACTTTGAAGGTTGATTCTTTGCACTCTGGTAAAAAAGAAACCCTCCATTTATCAAACACAAATCTCTTTTTTTTTAAACTTTTATTTAATGAATATAAATTTCCAAAGTACGACTTATGGATTACAATGGCTTCCCCCCCATACCGTCCCTCCCACCCACAACCCTCCCCTTTCCCACTCCCTCTCCCCTTCCATTCACATCAAGATTCATTTTCGATTATCTTAATATACAGAAGATCAGCTTAGTATACATTAAGTATGGATTTCAACAGTTTGCTCCCACACAGAAACATAAAGTGAAAAATAATAGATGATTTTTTTAAATGATGATGAAATCAGAGCAGACCTATTGTCATGTTTAATCCCAGTGGGAGTCAAGTTGGGAATTGATAATTTCTTTTTTTTTTTTTTTACAGAGGATCAGTTTAGTATGCATTAAGTAAGGATTTCAACAGTTTGCACCCCCATAGAAACACAAAGTGAAATATATTGTTTGAGTACTCGTTATAGCATTAAATCTCCATGTACAGCACATTAAGGACAGAGATCCTACATGAGGAGTAAGTGCACAGTGACTCCTGTTGTTGACTTTACCAATTGGCACTCCTGTCTATGGCATCAGTAATCTCCCTATGCTCCAGTCATGAGTTTCCAAGGCTATGGAAGCCCTCTGAGTTCTCCGACTCTTATCTTGTTTAGACAAGGTCATAGTCAAAGTGGAGGTTCTCTCCTCCCTTCAGAGAAAGGTACCTCCTTCTTTGATGACCTGTTCTTTCCACTGGGATCTCACTCACAGAGATCTTTTGCCAGAGTGTCTTGGCTTTCCATGCCTGAAATACTCTCATGGGCTTTTCAGCCAGATCCGAATGCCTTTAGGGCTGATTCTGAGGCCAGAGAGTGATCCAACATGGGAAGTGAGATACTCAGCAGACTCATAGAATGGCAGATGTCCTAAATAGCACTCTGGCCTCAGAATCAGCCCTAAAGGCATTCGGATCTGGCTGAAAAGCCCATGAGAGTATTTCAGACACAAATCTCTTTTTAACATCATTATGTGCTAATGATAGATAAGGCTTGATTATGTTCTGATTATATCCAAATCTTCTACCAATGGATGTGACAGAATGTTAGGATAAAAATACAAATGGCTATCAGCTCTCATCCAGTTTTGGTTGTTTTCTCCCTTTAAACAGATGCTACCATCATTCTTTGTAGCCTACTCAAACATTAAATCATAGGCTTTTACAGCTGAAAAATATTGCATGAGGGCAGTTTGTCTCTCTATTACCTGTAAATAAATCTAGACTTAAAATCATCCCATACTGGTAATCATTTCTAGCTATTTCTAGCTAATTCTGTAATTTCTTAGTCTTCCACTTCAGGATTTAACAATTTTTACTGCCGAAAGTCTTTGCAATCTTTCCATCCTAAAAATCTCCAGCTGCAGTGTAACCGTCTATTCTTTAGTCTTCAATGGGAGACAAGTTTACCAGTTTACAAGTTGTATCTTCCAGTTACAACCTGGTCATATCCCATTCTTGTGGGTTTTCTTCTCCATAGTTTTTATTCTTTTGAACATACCCCACAAGCTATATTCCAGCCCTTAAAACGACTCTGTTAATCCCTGTAAGAGCTTCTGCAAATGATTCTTGTCACTCATGTGTTGCAGGAATATGAGGGATTGTCAAAAAGTTTATGGAAATATATATTTAAAAAACTGGGTCTCCCACTTGGATGGCAGGGGACCAAATATGTGGGCCATATTATGATGCTTTATCAGGTGCATCATCAGGGAGCTGTATCAGAAACAGAGCAGCCAGGACTTGAACAGGTGTTCAGATGTGGGATTTCAGCTTCAGAGGCAACAGCTTAATGCACTCTGCCATATAGCTGGCCTCACTTGATGGTGTTCTTTGAAACACAAATGTTTTATATATATTTTAGTGTAGTCTAATTTATTTTTTGTATGTTTGGTGTCATATCTTAGTAACTTATAATCCAAGATTGCAAAGATTTGCATCTACATTTTTTCCTAAGCATTGTATCATTTTGATCCTTATGTTCAGGTCTGTAACTCATTTTGAATTGATTTCTATATATGCTGAGAGATGGGGGTGTTGCCAACTTCAGTCTTTTCCATATAAATATCCAGTTATCCCAGTACCATTTGTTGAGACAATTCTTTCCCCTACTGAGTTGTCTTAGTACCCCTGGGCTCCCAATTCTGTTCCATTAATCTAAATGTCTATATCTATATCTCATGTCAGACTACATTATCTTGATTATCATTGATTCACAATAACTTTTTTTTGACAGGTAGAGTTAGAGAGAGAAAGAGACAGAGAGAAAGGTCTTACTTTTCCGTTGGTTCACCCCCAAAATGGCCACTACAGCCAGCGCGCTGCGGCCAGTGCGCTGCACCAATCCGAAGCCAGGAGCCAGATGCCTCCCTTTGGTCTCCCAGGCGGGTGCAGGGCCCAAGCACTTGGGCCATCCTCCACTGCCTTCCCGGGCCACAGCAGAGAGCTGGACTGGAAGAGGAGCAACTGGGACAGAATCTGGTGCCCCAATCGGGACTAGAACCTGGGGTGTCGGCGCCGCAGGCGGAGGATTAGCCTAGTGAGCCATGGCACCAGCCAATAACTTTTGAAATCAAGAGGTGCAAATCTTCCAAATTGGTTTTTCTTTTTCAATATTACTTTGGCTATTCTGGTTCCCTTGCATTTCCATGTGAATGTTATAATCAGCTTCTCAGATTATGCAGAAAATATAGGCAATATTTTGAGAGTAATTGTATCAAATCTGTAGGTTAATTTTGTGAGTACTGCCATGTTAGCCACATTAAGTCTTCCAATACATGAATGTGGAACACTGGGGTACATCAGTTAACCTTTCTGGCCTCATGTGCTTTATTTCTCAAATGGGAATAACAGTATTTATTCTATATCATAGAGTTGTGAAAATTCCATAGAAAAATACTTCTTTTAAATTTTTTTAAAATTTTTATTTGAAGGCTAGAGAGGGAGAAATACAGAGAGAGCACTCATCTGCTGGTTCACTTCTCAAATACTTATACTAGCCAGAGCTGTGCCAGACTGAAGTCATTAGCTGAGAATGCAATCCAGGTTTCCCACATGGATGTCAGGACTCTACCATCACCTGAAGCCTTCCAGGTTGTGCATTAGCAGGAAGCTGCATCAGAAGTAGAGCCAGGAATCAAAACCAGACATTCTGACATAGAATTCAGGCTACCCAAGCAGTGTCTTTACTGATGGACCAAGTGCCTACTCCAAAGTGATTTTGAAACAAAAATGAATCAATATTTTTAATACTTCTCAGAGATATCACATCAAGAGGCTATATTAACTCCTATAACACTATCATAAATAATCCCTTATAATTGTTTTATAGTTTACACATTAAGAAGAATTTTCTGGGGTGAGTGTTCGGTGCAGTGGTTGAGACATCACTTGAGACACTCACATCTTATATTAGGGTTCCTGAGTTTGGGTTCTGATTCCACTTCCAACTCCACCTTCCTGCTAAAGTATACTGTATCAGGAAGCAGATGCCGATTCAAGTACTTGGATTGCTGTCACCAATGTGGGAGACCCAGACTGAGTTCCTGTCACCTGGCTCTGCAACTTTTGCAGGTATTAGGGGAGAGAGCCAGCAGATGGAAAATCTTTCTTTCTCTCTTTCTCTTTCCCTTTAAGATAAATTTAAACAATAAAAAATTGAAATCATATTAATTTCTTTATAACCACCTTTTCCATTGATTGTGTACTGTGTGTTTGATGCCATTATAAGTTCCATAGGATAGTGATATAGAGTATAAGCTCTAGAGTCAGACTACCTGCCTTTAATTTCCAGTTCCACCATCATATTTGACCTTAGACCTGGTACTTGCCTGTCATTTGGCCTCCTGATTTTCTAGATGGGGATAATATAATAATATCTGCTTCATAGGGTTCTTGGGAAGACTGAATGAATTAGTTATTGTAAAGTGCTTAGAAACATATGTGACACAAATTCAGAACTCAATAAATGTCAACCATCACTACAGCATCATATAGAATTACTTGAGTGCCTTATGCCCAGTGGCATTTTCAATCAAATACATATGAAATGGCCTATAGCCTCTTGGTTTGCATGATTACAGTAAGCCAGAGATTTACTGGAAGCTGGAGTGAGTGCCCCTATAGAAAAGAAAACTTAAATGAAACTTAACTGAAAAGTGATTGCTGTTAAATATAAGAGTGGTAATAAGAGAGGGAAGAGATGTGCAATTCGGGACATGCTCAAGCTGACTTACCTCAAACGGTAGAGTTAGAAACATACCAGGGGATTCCAATTCAATCCCATCAAGGTGGCATGTACCAATGCCATCTCACTAGTCCCAGTGATCAATTTCTGTTCACAATTGATCATAATGATAGGACTAAGAACCAAAGGGATCACATAAACAAGAATAGTGTCTGCAAATACTAGCTGATAGAATCAAAAAGGGAGAGAATGAGCCAACATGGGAAGTGAGATACACAGCAGACCCATAGAATGGCAGATGTCCTAAATAGCACTCTGGCCTCAGAATCAGCCCTTAAGGCAGGCGGATCCGGATGAAAAGTCCATGAGAGTATTTCAGGCATGGAAAGCCAAGACACTCTGGGGAAAAAAAAAACCTAAATGAAAGATCTCTGCGAGTGAGATCCCAGTGGAAAGAATGGGTCATCAAAGAAGGAGATACCTTTCTCTGAAGGGAGGAGAGAACTTCCACTTTGACCATGGCCTTGTCTAAATATGATCAGAGTCGGTGAACTCAAAAGGCTTCCATAGCCTTGGCAGCTCATGACAAGAGCCTAGGTTGATTACTGATGCCATAAACAAGAGTGTCAATTTGTTAAGTCAACAACAGGAGTCACTGTGCACTTACTCCTCATGTAGGATCTCTGTCCTTAGTGTGCTGTACATTGAGATTTAATGCTATAACGAGTACTCAAACAGTATTTTTCACTTTGTGTTTCTGTGTGGGAGCAAACTGTTGAAATCTTTACTTAATGTATGCTAAACTGATCTTCTGTATATAAAGAGAAACGAAAATGAATCTTGATGTGAATGGAAGGGGAGAGGGAGTGGGAAAGGGGAGGGTTGCAGGTGGGAGGGACGTTATGGGGGGGAAGCCATTGTAACCCATAAGCTGTACTTTGGAAATTTATATTCATTAAATAAAAGTTAAAAAAATTAAACACAAAACATGAAACCAAAAAAAAAAACTTAAATGAAAATAAATCCTCACACAATAAACTGGAGACAGCAATTTCCATAGATAAATAAATAAATACATTTCAAATGCCTTTGTGCAATGTAAAGCCTTTCTGAAGTTGGTTAAATAGAAAACATGTAGATTTCTTGGAATAACTGTTCCATGAGAAAGCAGGACAAAGACATTGTCATCATTTTTTTCTCTTTAGAAGTCTATTTTTCTCTGCTTCTAGGGTTTGCTTGTTAGAAAAGTCTAAGGGAGGCTCTCAGTTCTTTACTGAGATGTCTGCCTGATCTATCAGGTGTACTCAGAGAGAGAGTCAAAGCTGGATATGCACACCCATGCTGTTCCTGTCTCTAGTTCACTCAGACATAGCTTTATCCTGATGACATGTACTTCTAGAGATGTTGTGTTGGGTGACTGCTGTCAAACTCTTTGTCTACTTCAAGTCTTCCAGAAGTGCAAGCTCAGAGATGTCATCACTGAAACTGCTGTGGTCAGAAGCAGACTGGGAATCAGGGCATTCAACTCCTGAAAAAGGCACAGAGCAAATTCTCTTACATCAGAGAATTTGATCAAAGGCTTTGCAGAGACCATCTAGATGTTTGTTCATTCCTCAACCTGTAGGAAAGCCTATAGTGAAATCATTGAGGACAAATTGATATATATTCCCCAGTTCTGCACTCTCTGCTATTTAGTCTGTCTCCTAACTCAGAAGAGTTGGACTTTGGTACACTTGAGCATTGCAATTTAAGGAATAAAGTCCAAGATGGGAAATATGCCCTCCACAAATACTCATTCTGTCATGGAAAACCTAAGAAACAAAAGTGCAAAGGAGAAAAAGCCAAATAGCAACAGATCCCTTGTGCAGGCCAAGTGTTGCTTAGCAGAGCAACCTGGGTACAGCTGTGTAGAAACAGTACAATAAGATAAGTCATAGTAAGTAAAAGGCAAAGAAAGCTAGCAGCGGTCTTATAGTCTAACTTAGAGGAAATTACTGTTGCCTTTATGAATTTTTGAGGCATTCTAATGAAATCATTTCCTCTATTTGCTGCTGACAATAAATAAAAGTAATTTATGATGCCAAAGTAATAACTGGTCAGAAACTGATGTGGATGCTGCAAAGAGTTGCATTAGTTTCTTTTAAAATCTAGAATTGTGCCTTCAATGTCCTTGTACACTCCTATCTCAGGTTCTTCAATTCATGGGCCTCTATTTCATTTTTCTACACCAAAATGTTTCACCATTTTCCATATTTAAAATTAGGCCTCCATTCTCCCTGTTGATCAATAAAATCTATGCTGTTTATAGAGTGGATTCAACCAAACACAAGGTAGAATACAATCTGATTGAACTAATGCAAGCTCAAGTAGAGAACTCTTGAATGGTCTCAAGATTTGGCATCCTAAAAGACAAACCATTTCCTACAAATCAATGTCTATTCAGGGAAAAGTTTGAAACAAAGTGACTTCATGAATTGTTCTGGAGGGAAAGTTTTGGTTGGAGGCTGTCTGTTGCTCTTCACATCAGACACAATTTTGCCCACGGTGCTTTGGCTACATTCTAGTTGTAAAGTCATCCATGGCATAGCCACAACATCAAAATGCTACCTGCCCAGGGACATAAGGCCTTGAAGCATTAGGCTTTAAGTAGGAGTGAGAATCAGAGATTTGGAAGTTGTTTATTGGCTCTTTGTGGAACTTCTCCATCGCCCTTTCCCTAGAGGAACCTTCCTTTCTTTGTGTGCCACCACAGAGCAGTCTGACAAAGACTCATGATTGCTCAGTCTTGGTTTTCTCGACTTTCCTTGGTTTAAAATTTGAGATGTTCTAAACTAATGGGGGAGGACAGAGAGCTTTTGGTATTTGACAGCCTCAAGAACCAGGTGGATGGTGTCATTTTTGCCCTCTCAATTTGATGGTTGGTAAAATTCAATATTGGGTGAACACAAGCACTTGTGAAATAGGTGTTCATTGTTCCACAAGCAAATTTATTGCAGATAATGAGCCACAAAGCCTAGTGTGAGTTTCCATCTGACTGGGCCATAACTGATTTGATGTGGCTCTGCTTGAGCTTTGGAGACACACTGTACTCTCAGCTTTTCCCCCTGGGGTTTCCACTTCTTCACCAACACTGCCTTCCTCCCCGGGCCATTCCCCACGGATACACTACTCAGTTTTCAGGGGTGGTATACTTACTTCTAAGTGTCACCATAACTCTGAATGACAGAACAACCAAGCAAGACCTAAGGGGAAGAGAAATTTAATGAACTGAAAGATTCCAAAACTTGCAAAGCACGCTGCATGAAAACTTTGAAAAGGTCTTTAATTCTGATGGATTTAGCTGCTTAATATCTCTAGTAGAAGCAATGATGCATGTTGTTTATTAATAATTGCTCTTTTATTTCCTTACTGACACTTACTGTGCTCTGCATTCTACCCAGAATACCTATACAAGTGGTTTTCAACCATGTCTGCGAGTCAGAATTGACCAAGGAATATTATTTTAAAAATCTATGTGACTTTGTCCCATCCCAGAGCTACTGAATAAGAATTTCTGGAGATAAGAGTACAGGTATTCACATGATATTTGAGACAAAGCCAAGGTTGAAAAACACTGCCTTAGCCTTATATGTACTAATTTATCTTTATAATGTCTTTATAAAATATGTATTAATGCCTTTATTTTAGAGATAAAAAAACTGTGGCTCATAATAGTTCAGTGATTGACCAAGGTCACACAGCTAGAAATTTGTGAAGCTAAGCTTCAAAGCCATGGTCATGGCTCCAAAAGATGTGCTCTTTTTACTCATCAGATCAGTGAGCTATATATAATTTTTCTCTATGCCTTGGTATAGGCCCCTTTTAAGCAAGGAGTCCTGACCTTATTTAGAATGGCTGGGTGCTCTAATGTCTTTTATCTCTCCATTGGTCTTTTAATTCCATCATATCTACATTTATATATTCTTTTAAATCTAGCCATAATTTTTCTAGATAGAAAAAAAACTGTGGAAGCAACATGGCACTGAGAAATGACATAATCTTCCTGTAGTTATTACCATTATACTATCAATCTTAATCTGCTCACACACTCTTATTCTTGTCTTTACCTAACAAACGCACAACACACACATACACATGCACAGCCTTTTTTTTTTTTTTTTGGTGGTGGTGGTGAGGAGCTATGGAGGAAGTTGTTCTTAATAGTTTCTGAATCCTTAAGTTATTATGGATTTTGTATTTCCTGGCTTTGTTATTGTAGGTTTATTTTATCTATTTTTTGTTTGCATTTGGTTGTGCCAGTGTCCCTTCATCTATCATCTGCCTATATATTTTATATGCATATATATATATATGTTATATGCACACAGGGATAGTTACTTCAGCATTATAAACCACAAGACACTTTTCCCTGTAAAGAGTTTTAGGGACTTTATTTGTTCCAATAGTTTTCAAATTCTTTCTAGGCACAGAACTCATTCTCTAAGAAACCTGTATTCAAAATCCCAATGTACAAAACAGGTATCAGTAGAACTTGGCAGAGAAAGAAAGCAGAATGTCCTCCTCCATCTCTTTGGGCCTTGAAACAACTGCACAATTTGAAAATTACAGTTCTAATCAAGTCCGCTAATTCACTGATGAGGAAATTGAGGTCCAGCATGTGGTAGATCAAGATCTAAAATTTAAATTTCCTAATTCAAAGTCCAGTGCTCTTTCTAACGTACTTGATATGATGAAGATGAAAACCAGCACCATGTCGAGAAGTTTCTGGAGAAATCTCCAGTTACAAAATAATATAAGAACTGTTAACATATCTTGAGCACATCTACATAGCAGACACTTTATTGCTTCACTTATGGCTATCTTGTGACTGTTTAATAGTGTCTTGATCTGACTTAAATTACTGTATCTGCTTCATCCCCATGTCTCTGAGTGTCTTTTGAACACACCCAGATTCTTTTCCTCTTCACTCCCACTTCTAGCATGTTAATTTGATTATACATTATCTCTATTTAGTGCAGTGTTTAGCAAACTGCTCATTACCATTTTTTGTGAATAAAGTTTTTTTCTAACCTACACATTCATTTAATTATTATCTCTGGGCATTTTTGTACTAAAATGGAAAAATTGCAAGAAATATGATGGCTTGCAATGCCAATAATATTTACTCCCTGGACCTTTACAAAAAATATTTGCAGACTCTTAGTGAAATTAAGCCTGGAAAGCATAAAAGAAGATAATGCATATGCTGAAACTTTTAGAGTTAGTCTTAATTTTACAGGTATCCAAGAAAGGAAAGGAGATTATAGATAGAAAGACCATAGGCAGGAGTTGAACAGACATGGAGATCTAAAAAAGCAATGTTTTTATAAAAACTGTTGAATTATACACTTTAAATGGATAAATTATATGGTATGTTAATTTTAAGTGAACAAAGTTATTTTTAGCTTGTCTACCTAAAACTGGTCCAGTGTGTCTCAATGAAACACTGGAGACACTAATACTCCATTGAGTAGGATCATTCTCTGTTGTGCCTTGCAAGATGGTTAACCTCCCATAAATGTCAGTAGAAGTCTTCCAAATTTTATGGCAATCAAATTATCATCAAACGCTTCCAAACACATCCAGAAGGGCAGTAACAGGCTCACTGACAGCTAGCGATTGGCCAATGTAGCTTGAGCAGAGGGTGTATGGAAGAAGTGCCAGGCAATGCCAGGCTAAGGAGTTTCCATGATATCTAGCAGTTAGTCCTCCTCCAAGTAAGTCTACAAGGGTACTTCAAGAAGCTCATAGAAAATACATGTTATGAAAAAATTCTATATATAGATTCCAAATGTTTAGGCACAAAACAGACATCTTTTGAGTCCATTTTTCCATGAACTTTTTGAAGTACCCTTGTGCAGTTCATGCACTAACATCTATCTCCTTGGGAAAAGTTGTTACCCTCTACCCCACAGTGAAGGAGACTTTTCTATGAAATCCCAAGTGTCAGCCTAAGATTCAAAACCCAGAAAAATCAAGTGCTTCTAGAATTCCATCCCTCATCACTCCCCATCCTGCAGAATTCTGACCATTCTATTAAGTTGTGGCCAATTGAGGGAGACAAATTTGCTATGATCATAATAAACACAGCTGGAATATGCAGTTCTATAGTGAACAAACAGGGTCATTAAGCACGCATTAGCAGCTGGTAACCCACCCTTTAAAACTGCTGTTAACATGCTGATAAGACATTTTAAACACTCAGTAAATAAAAGACACCATTAAGAATGGTGTGAATGTATTTACGCGTTCCAAATCCCCACAAAGTGAGAACAATTTATTTTCATCAGTGCTTTTAATCCTTGCAGCTCCTGCATTTCTGACGTTTATTCACCACTTAGTTGAGAGAGGCATAGAGCATTTTCATTCCTGAGATTCATTTTCAGGATGGAGAGGGGTAATCACATTCAAAAAACACCATTTCAACATGCGTGGAGTACTGGGAGATAGAAGTGAAGGTCTCGCCGACTCTCAAGGCCAGCCCCCTCCGGTACATTCTAAACAGCAGCAGCAGTGTTTCCTGGGCTATGAGATATGGGAATATGTGGATTTTGAGCAAAATTACCCCCCCATCACATCAGTTAGATTGTGTATCCAAGTGCAAACTAGGACAAAGTTCATTTTCCTTGTGTAAGTATTGGTGTAGGGAATTTAGAAAGATTTTCAGTTGCTTCGATTTTAAAGAAGTCTTCCAGAATATGCTGCAGTTATATGCCAATCAGCCCACCTTCTCTTTGTACCTCCATCTCATTCATAAATTAAAACAACATTTTAAGGGGTCTAGTTTACTCAAAATTGTTGTAATTATTGCTTCATTGATTGCAAACCAGGAACCACCCACTTCTCCTAAATACAGACAGCTGGGCCATCTGTTCCCTATGAATCATGTAAACAGAGAAGACTTGAGAGAAGGATTTAAACACTTTCCAACCTGGTTCTGCCTTATTTCAACAATGCAATCAACTGTCCAGAGAGTTAACAGATGCAATGCTTAAGATCTGTCCTGCCTACTTGATCCTCTCCTGTAACACATAAAGTTCTGGTTAGGGAATGAGGTCAAAGCCTTGAAACTAGTCATGTTTGTTTTTGATGCTCATTTAATTAAGGTTTTTACAAATTATATAGGAAATACATAAATAGGGAATAAAAATTCAAGCAGTACAGAATGGTACAAAATGACAAGGAAAAAAAGGTTCTCTCCCTGCCCTGTTCTCAGACAAATCCCTTTAGATGTTTGACTTCTCTGATTTTAGTACTTTTGATGTTTATTGCATTACTCTAGCTCTTAGTTTATCAACTTTAATCTGTATTGAGACTTTCCACTAAGAAAGACAATAGATTTCCCTCTCTTGTCTTTTCTCTTGCTATAACCAAGACTCCAACTCATTAATAATACCTCTCCTTCTCTCCTTGAATTTTTTGTTATAATCTTTAGCTCTTTCATTAACTAATCCACTTTTTATTCTATTATATTCTAATGCAGTCAACTTTAGTATTTTCCATTTTTAGTTTATACTTTTTGCTTTGTTGAAGAAATTCTTCAAGATCATAAAATATTCCCCTCCATTTTATTATATAAGTTTTATCTTTTAGACTTAAGCCCCTAAACCATCTGGAACTGATTGTTATGTATAGTGTGAAGCAGAGATCCAATTTCATCTTTTCCATATGGATAATCATTTGTTTCAGCACCGTTTATTAAATAATCCAAGCTTGCCCCACAGTTTTGCAGTGCTTCTTCTGTTATCTATCAAGTGTAAAAATAAAACTTTCAGTAGAAGTGTTATTCTGTCTCTGGGATCTCTATTCTGTCCTGTCAATCAATCGAATTGCATGCTTTGGAGTCACCAGGATCCCCAAGCCATGGTTTCCTTAACCTTGAAATAACAATATCTTACCCTGTCTTGGAGAGTTCTTTGGAAATCAAATGAAATAATACATATAAAGACACCTTGACAAATGGAGAGTATTATTCAAATTATGGAACTATAGTCAGTAAAGCCGCCACCTGCAGTGCCGGCATCCCATATGGGCACTGGTTCGAGTCCCAGCTATTCCACTTCCCATCCAGCTCTCTGCTATGGCCTGGGAAGGCAGTAGTGATGGCCCAAGTCCTTGAACCCCTGCACCCATGTGGGAGGCCCAGAGGAAGCTCCTGGATCCTGGCTTTGGATTAGCACAGCTCCGGCCATTACAGCCAATTGGGGAGTGAATCAGTAGATGGAAGATCTCTCTCTCTCTCTCTCTCTCTCTCTCCTCTGTCCTCTCTCTCTCTCTGCCTCTCTTTCTCTCTCTGTGTAACTCTGACTTTCAAATAAATAAATAAACCTTTAAAAAAACAAATTTTGGAACTATGACATGGTGGTATCAAAATGGCTTTGTTTTGTAACAATATTTATTAATTTGATTATTTATTTGAAAGGCAGAGAAATAGAGAGACAGAGATAGATGCAGGGAGATCTTCCAAACTCTACTTCACTCCCCAAATGCCTACAGCAACCTGGGCTAAGCCAGGTCAAAGCCAAGAGCCCATAATCCAATCTGAGTCTCCCACGTGGGTGTCAGGGGTCAGGGGCTCATTTCTTAAGCAATCATCTTCTGCCTTCCAGGGTGCACATGAGCAGGAAGCTGAAATCAGAAGGAGAGCTGTGACTCAGACCCAGCCACTCTGACATGGGATGCAGGCATCCCAAGTGGTGTATTTACTGTTTCAAATAACTGCTCCCAAAGTAACTTAGAATATCACCTAATTAAACCATTTATATTTTCAGAAGAAGAAATTGGGGTTCAGAGAGGCTGAATGATCTTGAGAAGACAACATTATACTGCTAGCGTGTGCTTCGTGAGACCTTAGCATTAAAGAAAAGGGCATTTTATTCAATCTTACTAAAAGAACAAGTCAAGGATTTAATCTTCTCTGTCTATTGGACACTGTTTCCCCAAAATGTGATGTAATCTCTGAAGTTTGATGTATTACTTCCTGGGGCTTATGGCCAATTTCAAGGTTGAGTGGTGCAAATGCAATTTTGCACAGGCCACCTCTGATTTAGGGACAGAGATTGATATACATCAAAGCCACTTAACAAATGGCATCCATCCAGTTGGTGCCTGTCATGCAGGTACTGTGTGTTAAATATAAGGCACAGTTAAGTGATTTATATTGCTACTTTATGTAAAACAAGAACATGTATTTATAGAAACTAGTCCAAATGCAAATTGGCAAGCAAACCTGAACCAGAAGACAAAACTTTGGCTTTAATATTAAATAGCAATAAAGAGAATTAAAAACTTTTGATTCCGTTGTTAGAAAACAAATCTGTCTCAGTCAAAGACTGAATTTAGGTAGATAGTCCATAAACAGAGAATAAATATTAGCACATGATAAAGTGGTATTATAAAAGCATTGTTTAGCCTTTTATAATGAAATATATCATTTATACAAAAAGATGCAACATGCTTATGGCTTAAGGATTAATAATTAAACATTTTAAAAATACTCCTGTATCCACCACTCATGGTATAAAATAATATATATATAAATAATATATATATAAAATAATATATTACCAACATATTAGCTCCCCTTTATCCAAGGATTTGCTTTCTGTGGCTTCAGTTACCTGTGGTCAATTGCAGTCTGAAAATACTAACATTAGTCTTGACTCTTTCAAGAGAAAGCAGTCACATTGACATAACTTTTACTACAGGTATTTTATGGTTGATCTATTTTATTATTAGTTATTGCTGTTACTATCTTACTGGGCCTAACTTAAAAATAAAACTTTATTACGTGCAGAATTTGGTACTCTCCATAGTTTCATGTATCCACCGGGGATCCCAAAAAGTATCCCCCAAGGATGTGTGGGGAATACTGCACCTCCCTACCCTCAGGGATAACCACAGTTCCAGATATCATGCTAATTATTCTCTTGCATTTTAAAATAATTTTGCTACTCATGTATGATTCCATAAAAATACATTGCTTAATTTTGTCTTGTTTTGAAATTTACATTTTGTAATTTTCTGTCATTTGTTCCCTTCATCAGCATTGGAAAACAATTGACTGAGTTTCATATACTTTTTAAAAAGATTTATTTTATTTATTTGAAAAGCAGAATTACAGAGAAAGAGAGAGACGAGAGAGAGGGAGAGAGAGAGAGAGCAAGCGAGTTCTTCCTTTCACTGGTTCACTTCCCAAATGGCCAAGCCTGGGCCAAAGCCAAAGCCAAGAGCCTGGAACTCCATCTTGATCTCCCACATGGGTGGCAAAGGCCCAAAAACTTAGGGCTATCTTCCACTGCCTTCCCAGACACATCAGCAAGGAGCTGGATTGGAAGTGTAGCAACCAGGACTCAAACTGGCACTTAGATGGGATGTCAGCATCGTAAGCAGTGGCTTGACCCACTCTACCACAATGCTGGCCCCTCAGATTAATTTCTACCTTACACAAATTCAACTATGTGATATAAAAAGGAAAGATGAAAGAAATAGCAGAAGTAGTGAAAGAGAGAAGAATGATCATTCAAATAGCATTGGCAATTCAGACCACCAGAACCCAAAATATTTTAACATAATTATTGCATGGAACATAGCCATACCAAAAATATTGGTTATTTATCCAATATTCAAATTTAACTGAACTTTCTTTTTTGTTTAGTTTGAAAACTCTTTTAACCTATCGGATCCCATTCAATGAGCCAGGACCCAAAGTGAATAGGGTATGGAAAAAGTGTCTGTCATGTTTTTTCAAGCATTTTTCAACAACATGCGACTACTATGGTGTGATAATTACACAGTGTTATATGTGAATTCAGTGTTCATTCATAGGAATAATAATGTATTCAAAGGCTGAAGGAAAATGATATTTTCCTAGGTTATTTTTGAGGGAAATTTTGATTATACACAATTGTATAAGGAAGTAGATGCAATATCCAGTAAAAAAAATGCAACACAACATTTTAAAAACAAGAATTTATCTCCTCATAAGAAGGAAGTCTAGTGATGAGCAGTGCAGGGATAATATAATGGTGACAAATGTCATCAGGGGTCAGGTGTTGTGGCATAGTGAATTAAGCCATTCTCTGCAATGCTGGCATCTCATATGAGTGCTGGTTCACATCCCAGCTGCTCCACTTCTGATCCAGATCCCTGCTAATGCGCCTTTGGAAAATAGCCAAAGATGGCCTGGGTATCTGGGCCACTGCCACCAACATGGGAGACCTGGACAAAGCTCCTGGCTCCTGGCTCCTGGCTCCTGACATTGGCCTGGCCCAGCCTTGGCTATTGTGGCAATTTGGGGAGTGAACCAGCAGATAGAAGATCTCTGTCTCTCCTCTCTCAGGTCACTCTTTAAAATAAAGTAAATCTTAAAAAAAAAGCCTTGAGAGGAAACCTGTTGGAGTGAGGTGGACACTATGGGAAACGGTGGCTTGATCAGCATAGCCCTGACTGTTAATGAACAACTTAATACATTATCCCTCTTAGTAGTTTTTTTATCTGTTCTACTTAATATGACTGGTTTAATTCTGTAATTGATGCACAGTTATTCTTAAGTGTTGAAAATTAACTGAAATGTGATCCCTGTTGAACATGGGAGTGGGAATGGGAGAGGGAAGAGATGTATAATTTGGGACATGCTCAGGCTGACTTGCCCCAAGTGGTGGAGTTGGAAGCATACCAGGGGATTCCAATTCAATCCCATCAAGGTGGCATGTACCAATGCCATCTCACTGTTCCAGGTGATCAGTTTCAGTTCACAGTTGGTCATGGTGGAGGGACTGGAGTCAAAGGGAGCACATAGACAAGTCTAGTACCTGCTAATGCTAACCGATGGAGTAAATAAAGGGGAGAGTGATCCAACATGGGAAGTGAGATACCCAGCAGACTCATAGAATGGCAGATGTCCTAAATAGCACTCTGGCCTCAGAATCAGCCCTAAAGGCATTCGGATCTGGCTGAAAAGCCCATGAGAGTATTTCAGGCATGGAAAGCCAAGACACTCTGGCAAAAGATCTCTGCGAGTGAGATCCCAGTGGAAAGAACAGGTCATCAAAGAAGGAGGTACCTTTCTCTGAAGGGAGGAGAGAACCTCCACTTTGACTATGACCTTGTCTAAACAAGATAAGAGTCGGAGAACTCAGAGGGCTTCCATAGCCTTGGAAACTCATGACTGGAGCATAGGGAGATTACTGATGCCATAGACAGGAGTGTCAATTGGTAAAGTCAACAACAGGAGTCACTGTGCACTTACTCCTCATGTAGGATCTCTATCCTTAATGTGCTGTACATTGAGATTTAATGCTATAACTAGTACTCAAACAATATATTTCACTTTGTGTTTCTATGGGGGTGCAAACTGTTGAAATCTTTACTTAATGTATACTAAACTGATCCTCTGTAAAAAAAAAAAAAAGAAATTATCAATTCCCAACTTGACTCTCACTGGGATTAAACATGACAATAGGTCTGATCTGATTTCATCATCATTTAAAAAAATCATCTATAATTTTTCACTTTATGTTTCTGTGTGGGAGCAAACTGTTGAAATTCTTACTTAATGTATACTAAGCTGATCTTCTGTATATTAAGATAATCGAAAATGAATCTTGATGTGAATGGAAGGGGAGAGGGAGTGGGAAAGCGGAGGGTTGTGGGTGGGAAGGACGGTTTGGGGGGGAAGCCATTGTAATCCATAAGTCGTACTTTGGAAATTTATATTCATTAAATAAAAGTTAAAAAAAAACTCAAAAAAAAAAAGCCATCAGTGACTCAAGCTCCTATGTTTCTGCTCCACCATTTTTAGTGCTAACTTCTGTCCTCAAGGCCACTCCATGGCTCAAGATGACTGCTGGAGTTTCTGCAATCAGGCTCACATTTCAAGGAGGGAATACAAAGGATAGAGGGCAATATGGGCATTCATTAGTATTCTGTCAAATCTTAAATAGCTCTCCGGCAAGTATCTCCTAATAAAATCCACTTAGGTTTAATTAATCCCTAACTCATAAATGTAGGTTTTAAAAATTATTTATGTATTTGAGAGGCAGAGAAAGGGAGAAAAAGAGAGTTAGTGAGAGAAAAAGATCTCCCATCTACTGGTTCACTCTCCAAATGTCCATAATGGCCAGGACAGTGTTGGAGCCAAAACCACAAGCCAGGAACTCAATTCAGATCTCCCACATGGGTAGCAGAAACCCAATTACTTGAGCCATCACTGATATCTCTGGAGATTTTTGCTTGTCTACTGAATTAAGGACCCAGTTCTTAAGAGTCCCAATTCCGGCTTTGTTTTTGTTGTACAAGATTGCTTTAGCTATTCGAGGTCTCTTGTGCCTCCATATGAATTTCAGCACCATTTTTTCCAGATCTGAGAAGAAGGTCTTCGGTATCTTGATTGGTATTGCATTGAATCTATAAATTGCTTTTGGGAGAATGGACATTTTGATGATATTGATTCTTCCAATCCATGAGCATGGAAGATTTTTCCATTTCTTGGTATCCTCTTCTATTTTTTTCTTTAAGGTTTTGTAATTTTCATCGTAGAGATCTTTAACGTCCTTGGTTAAGTTTATTCCAAGGTATTTGATTGTTTTTGTAGCTATTGTGAATGGGATTGATCTTAGAAATTCTTCCTCAGCCATGGCATTGTCTGTGTATACAAAGGCTGTTGATTTTTGTGCATTGATTTTATATCCTGCTACTTTGCCAAACTCTTCTATGAGTTCCAATAGTCTCTTAGTAGAGTTCTTTGGGTCCCCTAAATAAAGAATCATGTCATCTGCAAAGAGGGATAGTTTGAGTTCTTCCTTCCCAATTTGTATCCCTTTAATTTCTTTTTCTTGCCTAATAGCTCTGGCTAGAACCTCCAGAACTATATTGAATAGCAGTGGTGAGAGTGGACATCCCTGTCTGGTACCAGATCTCAGTGGAAATGCTTCCAACTTTTCCCCACTCAATAGGATGTTGGCTGTGGGTTTTTCATAGATTGCTTTGATTGTATTGAGGAATATTCCTTCCAAACCCAGTTTGCTTAGAGTTTTCATCATGAACGGGTGTTGTATTTTATCAAATGCTTTCTCGGCATCTATTGAAATAATCATATGGTTTTTCTTCTGCAGTCTGTTAATGTGGTGTATCACATTGATTGTCTTGCGCACATTAAACCATCCCTGCATACCAGGGATAAATCCCACTTGGTCTGGGTGGATGATCTTTCTGATGTGTTGTTGCATTCTATTGGCAAGAATTTTATTGAGGATGTTTGCATCTATGTTCATCAGGGATATTGGTCTGTAATTCTCTTTCAGTGCTGCATCTTTTTCCGGCTTAGGAATTAAGGTGATGCTGGCTTCATAGAAAGAATTTGGGAGGATTCTCTCTTCTTCGATTGTTCTGAATAGTTTGAGAAGAATTGGAGTTAGTTCTTCTTCAAATGTCTGGTAGAATTCAGCAGTGAATCCATCCGGTCCTGGGCTTTTCTTTGTTGGGAGGGCCTTTATTACTGTTTCAATTTCTGTCTCAGTTATTGGTCTGTTTAGGTTTTCGATGTCTTCCTGGTTCAACTTAGGTAGGTTGCATGTGTCCAGGAATCTATCCATTTCTAATAGGTTTCCCTGTTTGCTGGCATACAAGTCCTTGTTGTAATTTCTGATGATTCTTTTTATTTCTGTGGTGTCTGTTGTTACATTTCCTTTTTCATCTCTGATTTTATTGATTTGGGTCTTTTCTCTTCTTTTTTTAGTTAGTTGGGCCAATGGTGTGTCAATTTTGTTTATTTTTTCAAAAAAACAGCTCTTCGTTTGGCTGATTTTTTGTAATGTTTTCTTGATTCAATCCTGTTGATTACTTCTCTGATTTTAATTATTTCTTTTTTTTAACTTTTTTTTAACTTTTATTTAATGAATATAAATTTCCAAAGTACGATTTATGGATTACAATGGCTTCCCCCACATATCGTCCCTCCCACCCACTACCCTCCCCTTTCCCACTCCCTCTCCCCTTCCATTCACATCAAGATTCATTTTCGATTATCTTAATATACAGAAGATCAGCTTAGTATACATTAAGTAAGAATTTCAACAGTTTGCTCCCACACAGAAACATAAAGTGAAAAATAATAGATGATTTTTTTAAATGATGATGAAATCAGATCAGACCTATTGTCATGTTTAATCCCAGTGGGAGTCAAGTTGGGAATTGATAATTTCTTCTTTTTTTTTTTTTTTACAGAGGATCAGTTTAGTATACATTAAGTAAAGATTTCAACAGTTTGCACCCCCATAGAAACACAAGTGAAATATATTGTTTGAGTACTCGTTATAGCATTAAATCTCAATGTACAGCACATTAAGGATAGAGATCCTACATGAGGAGTAAGTGCACAGTGACTCCTGTTGTTGACTTTACCAATTGACACTCCTGTCTATGGCATCAGTAGTCTCCCTATGCTCCAGTCATGAGTTTCCAAGGCTATGGAAGCCCTCTGAGTTCTCTGACTCTTATCTTGTTTAGACAAGGTCATAGTCAAAGTGGAGGTTCTCTCCTCCCTTCAGAGAAAGGTACCCCCTTCTTTGATGACCTGTTCTTTCCACTGGGATCTCACTCGCAGAGACCTTTTGCCAGAGTGTCTTGGCTTTCCATGCCTGAAATACTCTCATGGGCTTTTCAGCCAGATCCGAATGCCTTTAGGGCTGATTCTGAGGCCAGAGTGCTATTTAGGACATCTGCCATTCTATGAGTCTGCTGGGTATCTCACTTCCCATGTTGGATCATTCTCCCCTTTATTTATTCCATCGGTTAGTGTTAGCAGGTACTAGACTTGTTTATGGGCTCCCTTTGACTCTTAGTCCTTTCATTATGATCAATTGTGAACTGAAATTGATCACTTGGAATAGTGAGATGGCATTGGTACATGCCACCTTGATGGGATTGAATTGGAATCCCCTGGTATGCTTCCAACTCCACCATTTGGGGCAAGTCAGCTTGAGCATGTCCCAAATTATACATCTCTTCCCTCTCTTATTCCCACTCTTATGTTTAACAGGGATCACATTTCAGTTAATTTTTAACACTTAAGAATAACTGTGTATTAATTACAGAATTAAACCAGTCATATTAAGTAGAACAGATAAAAAAACTACTAAGAGGGATAATGTATTAAGTTGTTCGTTAACAGTCAGGGCTATGCTGATCAAGTCACCATTTCCCATAGTGTCCATTTCACTTCAGGAGGTTTCCTTTTTGGTGTTCAGTCAGTTGTCACCGATCCGGGAGAACATATGGTATTTGTCCCTTTGGGACTGGCTTATTTCACTCAGCATGATGTGTTCCAGATTCCTCCATTTTGTTGCAAATGACTGGATTTCGTTGTTTCTTACTGCGGTATAGTATTCTGAAGAGTACATATCCCATAATTTCTTTATCCAGTCTACCGTTGATGGGCATTTAGGTTGGTTCCAGGTCTTGGCTATTGTGAATTGAGCTGCAATAAACATTAGGCTGCAGACCGCTTTTTTGTTTGCCAATTTAAATTCCTTTAGGTAAATTCCAAGGAGTGGGATGGCTGGGTCGAACAGTAGGGTTATCTTCAGGTTTCTGAGGAATCTCCAGACTGACTTCCATAGTGGCTTGACCAGTTTGCATTCCCACCAACAGTGGGTTAGTGTCCCTTTTTCCCCACATCCTCGCCAGCATCTGTTGTTGGTAGATTTCTGAATGTGAGCCATTCTAACCGGGGTGAGGTGAAACCTCATTGTGGTTTTGATTTGCATTTCCCTGATTGCTAATGACCTTGAACATTTTTTCATGTGCCTGTTGGCCATTTGGATTTCCTCTTTTGAAAAATGTCTATTGAGGTCCTTGGCCCATCTCTTAAGTGGGTTGTTGGTTTTGTTTTTGTGGAGTTTCTTGATCTCTTTGTAGATTCTGGTTATTAACCCTTTATCTGTTGCATAGTTTGCAAATATTTTTTCCCATTCTGTCGGTTGTCTCTTCACTCTCCTGACTGTTTCTTTTGCAGTACAGAAACTTCTCAATTTGATGCAATCCCAATAGTTGATTTTGGCTTTGACTGCCTGTGCCTCCCGGGTCTTTTCCAGAAACTCTTTGCCTGTGCCAATATCTTGAAGGGTTTCTCCAATGTTCTCTAGTAACTTGATGGTGTCAGGTCGTAGATTTAGGTCTTTAATCCATGTTGAGTGGATTTTTGTGTAAGGTGTAAGGTAGGGGTCTTGCTTCATGATTCTGCATGTGGAAATCCAGTTTTCTCAGCACCATTTATTGAAGAGACTGTCCTTGCTCCAGGAATTAGTTTTAGATCCTTGATCAAATATAAGTTGGCTGTAGATGTTTGGGTTGGTTTCTGGTGTTTAAATTCTGTTCCATTGGTCTATCCATCTGTTTCTGTACCAGTACCATGCTGTTTTGATTACAACTGCCCTGTAGTATGTCCTGAAATCTGGTATTGTGATGCCTCCGGCTTTGTTTCTGTTGTACAAGATTGCTTTAGCTATTCGAGGTCTCTTGTGCCTCCATATAAATTTCAGCACCAATTTTTCCAGATCTGAGAAGAAGGTCTTCGGTATCTTGATTGGTATTGCATTGAATTTATAATTATTTCTCTTCTCCTACTAGATTTGGGTCTGGTTTGCTGTAGGTTTTCTAGATCCTTGAGGTGAATTGAAAGCTCATCTATTTGGTGCCTTTCCAATTTCTTGATGTAGGCACCTATTGATATAAACTTTCCTCTTAACACTGCTTTTGCTGCGTACCATAAGTTTTGGTATGTTGTGCTGTTATCCTCATTTACTTCCAGAAAGTTTTTAATTTCTCTTTTGATTTCTTCTATGACCCATTGTTCATTCAGGATCATGTTGTTCAATCTCCCGCTCTTTTTTTACGCACGCTCTTTTTTCATTTCTGTTAGCATGGTATATCTTTTTCCAGCCTTTCACTTTCAGTCTGTATGGATCTTTGTTGGAAAAATCTGTTTCTTGTAAGCAGCAAATAGATGGGTTTTGTTCCTTAACCCAATCAGCCAATCGGTGTCTTTTAACTGGACAGTTCAAGCCATTCACGTTCAATGTGACTAATGATAAGTGGTAACTTTGCCCTGCCATTTGCCAAAGATACGTTCCAATATATGCTTTGAATTCCCTGTGATCTTTTGCTGTGAGGTTTCCTTCCTTGGTTTCCTTCCTTTACCTTCTTTCATATCGATGACCGTGTTTCTGTGTTTCTGTGTGCAACACATCTTTAAGCATCTTTTGCAGGGCTGGACGAGTGGCAACAAATTCTTTCAATTTCTGTTTGCTATGAAAAGTCTTTATTTACATTTTAGGATCTTTTCTTTATGTTTCACTGTGGAGAGTTTAATCACAACGTGTCGTGGTGAGGATCTCTTTTGGTCGTGTTTATTAGGGGTTCTGTGAGCTTCCTGTACTAGGATTTCTCTGTCCTTCTCCAAACCTGGGAAATTTTCTGCTAATATATCACTAAAAAGGCCTTCTAATCCTTTCTCCCTCTCCATGCCTTCAGGAACTCCTAAAACCCGAATGTTGGTTTTTTTAAATAGTATCCTGAAGATTCCCGACAATATGTTTTAGATTTCTAATTTTCTCTTCTTTTCTTTGGTCTGACTGTATCCTTCTCAGATCTGGAAAAATTGGTGCTGAAATTTATATGGAGGCACAAGAGACCTCGAATAGCTAAAGCAATCTTGTACAACAAAAACAAAGCCGGAGGCATCACAATACCAGATTTCAGGACATACTACAGGGCAGTTGTAATCAAAACAGCATGGTACTGGTACAGAAACAGATGGATAGACCAATGGAACAGAATTTAAACACCAGAAACCAACCCAAACATCTACAGCCAACTTATATTTGATCAAGGATCTAAAACTAATTCCTGGAGCAAGGACAGTCTCTTCAATAAATGGTGCTGAGAAAACTGGATTTCCACATGCAGAATCATGAAGCAAGACCCCTACCTTACACCTTACACAAAAATCCACTCAACATGGATTAAAGACCTAAATCTACGACCTGACACCATCAAGTTACTAGAGAACATTGGAGAAACCCTTCAAGATATTGGCACAGGCAAAGAGTTTCTGGAAAAGACCCGGGAGGCACAGGCAGTCAAAGCCAAAATCAACTATTGGGATTGCATCAAATTGAGAAGTTTCTGTACTGCAAAAGAAACAGTCAGGAGAGTGAAGAGACAACCGACAGAATGGGAAAAAATATTTGCAAACTATGCAACAGATAAAGGGTTAATAACCAGAATCTACAAAGAGATCAAGAAACTCCACAAAAACAAAACCAACAACCCACTTAAGAGATGGGCCAAGGACCTCAATAGACATTTTTCAAAAGAGGAAATCCAAATGGCCAACAGGCACATGAAAAAATGTTCAAGGTCACTAGAAATCAGGGAAATGCAAATCAAAACCACAATGAGGTTTCACCTCACCCCGGTTAGAATGGCTCACATTCAGAAATCTACCAACAACAGATGCTGGCGAGGATGTGGGGAAAAAGGGACACTAACCCACTGTTGGTGGGAATGCAAACTGGTCAAGCCACTATGGAAGTCAGTCTGGAGATTCCTCAGAAACCTGAAGATAACCCTACTGTTCGACCCAGCCATCCCACTCCTTGGAATTTACCTAAAGGAATTTAAATTGGCAAACAAAAAAGCGGTCTGCAGCCTAATGTTTATTGCAGCTCAATTCACAATAGCCAAGACCTGGAACCAACCTAAATGCCCATCAACGGTAGACTGGATAAAGAAATTATGGGATATGTACTCTTCAGAATACTATACCGCAGTAAGAAACAACGAAATCCAGTCATTTGCAACAAAATGGAGGAATCTGGAACACATCATGCTGAGTGAAATAAGCCAGTCCCAAAGGGACAAATACCATATGTTCTCCCGGATCGGTGACAACTGACTGAACACCAAAAAGGAAACCTCCTGAAGTGAAATGGACACTATGGGAAATGGTGACTTGATCAGCATAGCCCTGACTGTTAACGAACAACTTAATACATTATCCCTCTTAGTAGTTTTTTTATCTGTTCTACTTAATATGACTGGTTTAATTCTGTAATTAATACACAGTTATTCTTAAGTGTTAAAAATTAACTGAAATGTGATCCCTGTTAAACATAAGAGTGGGAATAAGAGAGGGAAGAGATGTATAATTTGGGACATGCTCAAGCTGACTTGCCCCAAATGGTGGAGTTAGAAACATACCAGGGGATTCCAATTCAATCCCATCAAGGTGGCATGTACCAATGCCATCTCACTATTCCAAGTGATCAATTTCAGTTCACAATTGATCATAATGAAAGGACTAAGAGTCAAAGGGAGCCCATAAACAAGTCTAGTACCTGCTAACACTAACCGATAGAATAAATAAAGGGGAGAGTGATCCAACATGGGAAGTGAGATACTCAGCAGACTCATAGAATTGCAGATGTCTGGCCTCAGAATCAGCCCTAAAGGCATTCGGATCTGGCTGAAAAGCCCATGAGAGTATTTCAGGCATGGAAAGCCAAGACACTCTGGCAAAAGGTCTCTGTGAGTGAGATCCCAGTGGAAAGAACAGGTCATCAAAGAAGGAGGTACCTTTCTCTGAAGGGAGGAGAGAACCTCCACTTTGACTATGACCTTGTCTAAACAAGATAAGAGTCGGAGAACTCAGAGGGCTTCCATAGCCTTGGAAACTCATGACTGGAGCATAGGGAGATTACTGATGCCATAGACAGGAGTGTCAATTGGTAAAGTCAACAACAGGAGTCACTGTGCACTTACTCCTCATGTAGGATCTCTGTCCTTAATGTGCTGTACATTGAGATTTAATGCTATAACGAGTACTCAAACAATATATTTCACTTTGTGTTTCTATGGGGGTGCAAACTGTTGAAATCCTTACTTAATGCATACTAAACTGATCTTCTGTTAAAAAAAAAAAAAGAAGAAATTATCAATTCCCAACTTGACTCTCACTGGGATTAAACATGACAATAGGTCTGATCTGATTTCATCATCATTTAAAAAAATCATCTATTATTTTTCACTTTATGTTTCTGTGTGGGAGCAAACTGTTGAAATCCTTACTTAATGTATACTAAGCTGATCTTCTGTATATTAAGATAATCGAAAATGAATCTTGATGTGAATGGAAGGGGAGATGTCGCTCCCCCTCTTCGTGGAGGAACGACACAGGACCCTGGGCTGTTCTTTTGTCTGCTCGGCCCTTCCCGGGTTTGCTGCTGGTTCTTCCCGGGTTGGCTACCGACCCTTCCACCTCCGTGGAAGGGCAGTTCCCCCTAGCCACTTTCCCCACTTCCGCGGGGGAGCGGCACACCGCCGGCCGGCTCTCTCTGGGGCTGCACAGGTGTTCCTTCAGATAGATGTTCCCTGGTGCATGTTGTCTCTCTCCTCCTTTATAGTCCTCTTCCACCAATCCCAACTCTGCTACCCACACGCCGAGTACGCTGCTCTCCTCCAATCAGGAGCAGCTCCTGCTGTTTATTGGTTGAACTGGAGGCAGCTGTGTAGAAGCTGTTACTCCCTTCTCAGCGCCATATTGTGGGAGAGCAGATGCATAGAATAAGTCTTAATTCCAGTAACTTAGTCTAGTCCGAGTTGCTCCCCACAGGAGAGGAAGTGGGAAAGGGGAGGGTTGTGGGTGGGAGGGACGGTATGGGGGGGAAGCCATTGTAATACATAAGTCGTACTTTGGAAATTTATATTCATTAAATAAAAGTTAAAAAAAAAGAGAGTCCCAATTCCACTGTGACTATTTTTAGGGGAAGTTGCCTGGTTCCCATCTGTTACTTTTCTTCGGATAACAAATAATCATTACAATTATATTAGTGTGTCATAAAAACAAAGTATGAATCAATAAATTTTGGCTTATATTTTAATCCTAACTACTACACTGTGATAAATAAATAGCCTCTTCATTTAAATACTCACTTCTCAAGTAACATACTTTGTAATACCTAAGTTCCAATAATTGGCACTGCTAAATGCATTCAGTCCTCAGAAAGGAACACCTTTGCTTTATTAACAATTTTTAACATTGATTTTTATACCAAGGGACAATATTTAAAGAACCTTACACATAAACATATACCTCCTAAAGTCTTTTGAGGATGATCAGGCATACATGAGAGAGTCATCAAAAAGTTAATGGAAAATTCAAATTCTGAGAAAGCTATGCATGAATTTCAAAATTTTTTGCACAAAAATAAACTTTTTGAATTTACTTTTTCATGAACTTGTTGAAGTGTTCTTGTAGCATTGAGTCATGGTTCTTATCTACCACAGAAGTGACCTGGATGCTTTACCTATTCCTCTTAATGTAGCAATAAATGATATCCAGTTTGTGGATTTTTCAGAGTCCTAGCTTCCCTTCAGGATCACCATTTGGTCCTTCACCTTCACCTAAAAAGCACAGGGGGATACAGTGTAAACAAAAGACAACCAAATGCATTTGTTTTTTAAGAGTTCAGAGTCAGGTGAGGAAAGAGATTGAAATAATGAGATACATTATAATAATGAGAAAACATTATACTAAGTGAAAGAAAGCAGACACACAAACACACACACATATATATACACAAAAAGATGTACCCCTAAATTCTGACCTGTAGAGAGCATTGTGGAAAGTTTAGAAAACATTAGCCAACCATAACCAAAATTTATGTCTATGTATATTATCTATTATGTCTATGTCTATTATCTATTAACTATGTCTATTATCTATCAAAATCTGCTTTTACTATATCCATGAAACAGAAGGGATTTTTTAAAAATGTGGTGGCACATTACTTTCCCCATCTTAGCAGCCAGTATAATAATCAACTGTTGTCTAAATTCAGTCGCAGAGGTGAAGTTAGATGAGCATCCACCTATTTTCAACACAGAGACACTGGGAGGAGTACTCTGCTGATCTGGCTCTTATTCCAGTATGGCAGGACTCAAGAGAGAAACAACGTACCCAGTCATCAATTGGGTTTCCTTCTTTCATTATAGCAGATGCATCATTGCAAACACCAAACCTTTAAAGTCAGCACTTGGAGTCACTTTAGTCTGTTGTCTGGGCCCAGATGGGACTCTGGGAATATAAATTCCAAAGTGAATATCAGAGTATCCACTACAGCAGTGCTCTTGGCTGGATAGCACAAGAGATTGGGCAAGGAGGTACAGTAATAAGCAAAATGCTTAGCAGTCTCTGTTGCTTCTTCAGCCAGGCTACCAGAGAAACCTTTGAGTCTCCAAACTGATTTTTACTTAGTGACTCTGTGTTCTAAGAACAAAAACTCAAAGTAGAAAGATCAGGGGGTTTGAAATTGGATAATTCTGGACTGAAATCTTGATTTCATCATTTATGGAAGCTCACTATATGAGCTGGGGACAAATTACTTAAACTTCTTGATGTGTGCGCCTACTTTTTTTAACTGTAAAATGAACATCATGCCTAATACACACAATAGCAGTACATCACTGGGATGATGCAGGGCTCAGCAGACAGGAAGCACTTGTTTAATAGCATGTGTACTCCATGATTGAAGGTTGTCAGTGAAGTCTGGTGACTAAAAGACAGTCCTGCCCCTTGAGCATTTGGAACGTGTATGAGAGTTTTGGATTTTTGCAAGAATTAATAGCTCTTGCTTTTCTACAATAACTATGGAATACTAAATGGTGCTGTAGAGGTGACTTTCCAGTGCTGTGAGATCCTTAAAAGCTTCACAGGCTTCACTTATCCTCAATCTGAAATCTGAATTTCTCTTTAGTCCTTGCTTATGGATCAACTAAATTGAAAGCCTAGAGGATAATTAGAATGCAATAAAAATGGACCCACAAGCAAGTTTTGATAAATAAAAAGCAAACAAAAGAAGCAAAGATGAGGCTGGCGCCGTGGCTCACTAGGCTAATCCTCCGCCTACGGTTCTAGTCCCGGTTGGGGTGCCAGGTTCTGTCCCGGTTGCTCTTCTTCCTGTCCAGCTCTCTGCTGTGGCCTGGGAAGGCAGTGGAGGATCGCCCAAGTCCTTGGGCCCTGCACCCACATGGGAGACCAGGAGGAAGCACCTGGCTCCTGGCTTTGGATCAGTGCAGCGCGAAGGCCGCAACGCACTGGCCGCAGCGGCCACTTGGGGGGGTGAACCAACGGAAAAGGAAGACCTTTCTCTCTGCCTCTCTCTCTCTCACTGTCTAACTCTGCCTGTAAAAAAAAAAAAAAAGAAGAAGAAGAAGCAGCAGCAGCAAAGATGAAGAAAGATGAAGATACTGGGCCTTAGAAGAAAGCTAATAGCAAAGGATAGGGCTGAGTAAAACCAGAAAAAGGAAATCCGTGAATATAAACTTGGCCTACATAAAAACTCTGGAGTAAAAATAATTATTGAGGACTATGTTTCATTCCCTGTGCTAAGCCCATTGCATGGATTGTTTCAGGTAATCATCACAAAGTCCTCGGAGGTAATTACAAATACTATCTCCATTTTGCACATAAAAATAGGCAGAGAGAGGTTAAGGACTTGTTCAAGGTCACTTATTGGCAGAACCAGAATTTGGATGCCAATTGGGTCATGAGCCTGTGATTTTAAGTATAATATATAATAGCAACTGTTAATCAATAAATGTTGATGACAAAACATGTGAGACACTTCTAAACACCTCTCATGTGTTATTTCATAATGATCCTCCAACAATCCTAAAGAGCCAATGCCATGATTAACTTAACTTGGTTTGCCAGATTAAGGAACTGTGGTTCCAATTTAAGTGACATGTACAACTCATATAGCAAATCAGTGACTCAGCCAAGTTTCAAACTCATGCATTTTGGTTCTGTGGCTTGTACTCAAAATGACTACCTGACACTGCCTGTCTAGGTAGAACAATTATAAATAATGCCATCCAACACGTGAGAAAGAGCTTTTCAATGGCTGAGGAGCCACAGCTGCTCAGCTGAAAAACCAAAACACAAAATCTAGGGTCCCTGGATCTTTGTTTTTGCTAGGCCACCTGATTTCTTTACTTAGAGAGGTTCAGTGGTTTGGGAATTTAGTTTGTGTGACCTTTCACAGGTCTACTTCTTTGTCAAATAAATAGATCAAAGGCAGCTGCTCAGTCTTTAGTCTTGCTGTCACAACAGTGCAGTGGATTACTTGCTGTTCTTTTTTGGTATTTCTAAAGCTGAGAATACTTAAACAGTTGATCTAAGAAAATTATAAGGAACGAATAGTCCTAAAATGTTCCTTTGCCCTCTCCACCTCCCTGTTCCCCTCCCTCTTCCTCTCCCTCTCCTGCTCTATCCCCCTCTCCCTCACAGCACTTACAGGAATTACATTGGCAATTATCACAGGAAAACCAATCATTCAGCCACAGCTACCTAACAAATTGCCTTGAAACTATTTTAGAAGTGACAGATGAGCACCAGGTCCTGGAAGACACATGTTCTTGCTTCCTTAATTGCTGCTTGACTAAAAGCATGAGGCAAACAATATTGAGAACCTTATCTCTCTGAAATTCATTACCTCAGATGACAGAAGAAGTCCTACATATACCTATTTAATAGGCCTATTGAAACTTTGCTTGCCCAATATTAATTAAGAGATGCTAAAACTCATATAACCCAGCATCTGTAAATGAGCCAAAAAAGACATCTGTGGATTACTGGGACAAGTATTTCCTATTTCTGTAACCCTTATAATAATGTAAGTGGCTCATGGTAATTTTTAAAGAAAAAGATGTATTTATTTGGGTCGGTGCTGTGGTGTAGCAGGTAAAACCTGGCTCCTGGCTTAGGATTGGTTCAGTTCTGGTCATTGTGGCCATCTGGGGCGTGAACCAGCAGATGGAAGACCCTCTCCCTGTCTCTCTCTCCCTCTCTCTCTGTCTCTCTGTCTCTCTGCCTTTCTGTAACTCCACCTTTCAAATAAATAAATAAATACAACTTAAAAAATGTATTTATTTCTTTGAAAGATGGAACAACAGGGAGAGAGAGAGAGAGAGAGAGAGAGAGAGAGAGAGTGTGTTCCATCCACTGGGATCATTCCCCAAATGGCCACAAGAGCCAGAGCTGGGCCAGGCTGAAGCCAGGAGCCCAAAATTCCATCTGGGTCTCCCACATGGATGGCATAGGCCCAAGTACTTGAGCCATCATCATCACTGCCTTCCTAGGCTCATCAGTCAGAAGCTATATGGGAAGCAGAGCAGGCAGGGCTGGAACCAGCCCTCCAAATAAGGGATACCAGCGTCATAAACAGCAGTTCAATCCACTGTGCCACCTGGCCCCTCAAAGTACTTTTTGACCACTGAAAGTTAGCCTTCTAACACATCTAGGATGTAAGAAATGCCTAGTCTTCCCTTTTTTAATTAAAAATAAATGATTACTTAAGGGTATTAAACATGACAAATCCCCAGATTTTCAACTCACTGCTAAATCCTTAACAAGAACATAACAGGACTGAGTCTAGACTAAAATCTGAGGCTGAAATTTGGGGGCTTTCTGCATTTTCCTTCACCCATTCAGCAGTCTTCAGGCTTTTTCTGTGATTCCGTCTTGCCCTGGTCAAATGACCTAAAGCTAAATGACTTTTATGGTGCTGGGAAAACTGGATTTCTACGTGCAGAAGCATGAAACAAGACCCCTGCCTTACACTTTACACAAAAATCCACTCAACATGGATTAAAGTTCTAAATCTACGACCCAACACCATCAAATTATTAGAGAACATTGGAGAAACCCTGCAATATATAGGCACAGGCAAAGGCTTCTTGGAAAAGACCCCAGAGGCACAGGCACTCAAAGCCAAAATTAACAATTGGGATTGCATCAAATTGAGAAGTTTCTGTACTGCAAAAGAAACAGTCAGGAAAGGGAAGAGGCAACTGACAGAATGGGAAAAAAAATATTTGCAAACTTTTATTAGGACTTTTTTTTTTTTTTTTTTTTTTTTTTTTTTTTTTTTTCAGGCAGAGTGGACGGTGAGAGAGAGACAGACAGACAGAAAGGTCTTCTTTTTCCATTGGTTCACCCCCCGCCCCAAGTGGCCACTGCAGCCAGCGTGCTGCAGCCAGCACAGCGCATTGATCCCAAGCCAGGAGCCAGGTGCTTCCTCCCATGCGGGTGCAGGGCCCAAGGACTGGGCCATCCTCCACTGCACTCCCGGGCCACAGCAGAGAGCTAGACAGGAAGAGGAGCGACCGGGACAGAATCCGGCGCCCCGACCGGGACTAGAACCTGGGGTTTTTTTCTAGCTCTGTTTAAAGAATGTCATTGGTATTTTGATAGGGATTGCATTGAATTTATAGATTGCTTTGGGTAGTATAGACTTTTTTAAAAAAGTATTTATTTATTTGTAAGTCAGAGTTACACAGAAAGAGAAGGAGAGGCAGAGAGAGAGGTCTTCCATCCACTGGTTCACTCCCTAAATGGGTTCAATGGTTGGAGTTGTACCTATCTGGAGCCAGGAACTATGAGCTTCTTCTGGGTCTCCCATGTGGGTGCAGGGGCCCAAGGACTTGGGCCATCTTCCACTGCTTTCCCAGGCCATAGCAGAGAGCTGAACCAGCAGTGAAGCAGCCTGGACCCGAACTGGCGTCCATATGGGTGGGACGCTGGCACTGCAGGCTGTAGCCTCACTGGCTAAGCCACAGCACTGGCCCCTAGTATAGAGATTTTAATGATATTGACTCTTCCAATTCATGAGCATGGATTATCTTTCCATTTTTTATGTGTTCTTGATGATTTCTTTCATCAATATTTGATAATTTTCATTGCAGAGAGCTTTCACTCCTTTGGTTAAATTTATTTCTAAATATTTGACTTTTGGTGACTTTTGAATGAGATTTCTTTCTTGATTTATCTTTCTGTGATTTCATCATTAGCATTCAAAACATACTATTTTTTGGATGTTTATTTTTTTACTTGCAACTTTGCTGAATTGGTTTATTAATTCTAAAAGCTTTTTGTTGGAGTGTTTAGATTTTCCCATGTACAACATCATGTCATCTGCAAGCATGGATAATTTGACTTCCTCTTTTCCAATTTTGATGCCCTTTATTTCTTTCTCCTCCCTAATAGTATTTGCAAACCACCTATCTGACAAAGGATTAATATGGAAAATATATAATCCACTTACTCAACAACAACAAAAAAATACCAATTCAGTTGAGAAATGGGCAAAGGACTTCAATAGACGGTTCTCAAAAGAATATAAATGGAGAAAAATATATGAAAAATGTTCAACATCACTAGCCATCAAGGAAATTCCAGTCAAAACCACAGTGAAATATCTCCTCACCCCTGTCAGAATGGCTAAAGTCCAAAATACAGAGAGTAACAGATGCTGGTAAGGACAAAATGGAACACATATACACTGTTGGCATAAATGTAAGTTAGTGCAGCCACAGTGGGAAACAGTGTGGAGATTTCTTGGAAAAAAAATCTAGAAATAGACTTGCCAAATGATCCTTCAATCCCACTACTGGGTATATACCCAAAAGACTTGAACACAATATATCAAAGATACTTGCACCACCATGTTCATAGCAGCACTGTTCACAAAAGCCAAAATTTGGAATCAATCAAGGTGTTCATAATTAGATGAGTGGAAAATTAAAATGTTTTTATATACACAATAGAATAGTATTCAACTATTAGAAAAAGAATGAAATTCTACCATTTGTAGCAAAATGGACACAACTAGAGAACATCACGTTGAGTGAAATAAACCAGATCCAGAAAGACAAATACTGCATGTTATCCCTTATATGATGGAGCTAAAATTTAAAAAAACAACAAAAAAGAAGAAAAAAGAAAATGTCTGTGTATCAGTGTTCCTGCAAATATAGTTTTGTAAAACTTTGTTTTAACTGGACAGTTTAAGCCATTAACGTTCAATGTGACTATTGATAAGTAATAACTTTGCCCTGCCATTTGCCAAAGATATTTTCTAATATATGCTTTGAATTCCCTGTGATCTTTTGCTGTGAGATTTCCTTCCTTTCCCTTCTTTCATACTGATGACCGTGTTTCTGTATTTCTGTGTGTAACACATGTTTAAGCATCTTTTGCAGGGCTGGACGAGTGGCAACAAATTCTTTCAATTTCTGTTTGCTATGAAAGGTCTTTATTTCACCTTCATTCACAAATGAGAGCTTTGCAGGATATAATATTCTGGGCTGGCAGTTTTTCTCTCTTAGTACCTGGGCTATGTCTCGTCATTCCCTCCTAGCTTGTAGGGTTTCTGATGAGAAGTCAGCTGTGAGTCTGATTGGAGATCCTCTGAGAGTAATCTGACGTTTCTCTCTTGCACAATTTAGGATCTTTTCTTTCTGTTTCACTGTGGTGAGTTTGATTACAACGTGTCGTGGTGAGGATCTCTTTTGGTCATGTTTACTAGGGGTTCTATGAACTTCCTGCACTCGGATGTCTCTGTTCTTCTCCAAACCTGGGAAATTTTCTGCTAGTATCTCACTAAAAAGGCCTTCTAATCCTTTCTCCCTCTCCATGCCTGCAGGAACTCCTAGAACCCAAATGTTGTTTTTTAAAATAATATCCTGTAGATTCCCGACAATATTTTTTAGATTTCTAATTTCCTCTTCTTTTCTTTGGTTTGACTGTATGCTTTCCTGTGTTCTGTCTTCTAAGTCCCATATTCTTTCTTCTGCTTCACTCATTCTGTTTATAAGGCTCTCTAATGTGTTTGTCATTTGATCTATTGAATTCTTCATTACATTATGATTTCTCATCACTATCACAGTTTCATGTTCTACTAGTTGCTTCATTTCATTTTGATTCCTCCTTAAGATTTCATTTTCACGAGACAGATTTTCTATCCTGTCCAGTAAGGATTTCTGTAGTTCAAGAATTTGTTTTTGAGAACTTCTTAATGTTATTACCAATTTTTTGAGATCCATTTCTTGCATTTCTTCTATCTCATCATCTGCATAATCTTGAATTGGGGTGTCTTTATTATTCCGGGGCATCGTAGTGTCTTCCTTGTTTTTGTTACCTCGGTTTCTGCGTTTGTTTGGCATTGTGGAGATATTCTTTGGTTTCTTTGCTGTGGTGTTTTTTCTCTTTATATTATGACTCTAGATTAAGTGGACTGTCTGCTTTTGATGGAGCCTTAGAGGCTTGAGATGGGTGTGGCCTGAGAGCTCTGTTTGGTTCCTCAGAGTTAAGGGTGTTCCAAAGGTGACACTCCCAGGTTAGGCGTGGTAAATCTCTCTCTCTTTCTTTCTTTCTGTTTTTGATTCAAAGGGAAGTAATTCCACACAGCTCGCGTTCCAGCACTGAGCACCAAAGGGGAAACCTGTTGAAGTGAAATGGGCACTATGAGAAACAGTTACTTGATCAGCTCTTGTGCTGACTGTTGATGTACAACGTAATACTTTATCCATTTTAGTATTTTTTCTTTGTTTGGTTCTAATACTATTGGATGAACTCTGTAATTAACACATAATTATTTTTGGTGTTTAAATTTTAACTGAAAAGTGATCCCTGTTAAATATAAGAGTGGGAATAAGAGAGGGAGGAGATGTACAATTTGGGACATGCTCAAGCTGACTTGCCCCAAATGGTGGAGTTAGAATCATGCCAGGGGATCCCAATACAATCCCATCAAGGTGGCATTTGCCAATGCCATCTCACTAGTCCAAGTGATCAATTTCAGTTCACAATTGATCACACTGAGAGGTCTAAGAGTCAAAGGGATCACACAAACAAGACTAGTGTCTGCTAATACTAACTGATAGAATCAAAAAGGGAGAGAACAATCCATCATGGGAAGCAGGATACACAGCAGACTCACAGAATGGCAGATGTCCTAAACAGCACTCTGGCCTCAGAATCAGCCCTTAACGCATTTGGATATGGCTGAAGAGCCCATGAGAGTATTTTAGGCATGGGAAGCCAAGACACCCTGGAAAAAAAAAAAGAAGACCTAAATGAAAGATCTCTGCGAATGAGATCCCAGTGGAAAGAACGGGCCATCAAAGAAGGAGGTACCTTTCTCTGAAGGGAGGAAAGAACTTCCACTTTGACTATGACCTTGTCTAAATATGATCAGAGTTGGCAAACTCAAAAGGCTTCCATAGCCTTGGCAACTCATGACTAGAGCCTAGGGAGATTACTGACACCATAAACAAGAGTGTCAAATTGTTAAGTCAACAACAGGAGTCACTGTGTACTTACTCCTCATGTGGGATCTTTGTCCTTAGTGTGTTGTCCAATGTGAAGTAATGCTATAACTAGTACTGAAACAGTATTTTACACTTTGTGTTTCTGTGTGGGTAAAACTGATGAAAACTTTACTTAATCTATACGAAATCAATCTTCTGTATATAAAGAGAATTGAAAATGAATCTTGATGTGAATGGAATGGGAGAATGAGTGGGAGATGGGAGGGGTGCGAGTGGGAGGGAAATTATGGGAGGGAGCCATTGTAATCCATAAACTGTACTTTGGAAATTTATATTTACTAAATAAAAAAAATGAAAAAAAGAGAAAAAAATAATAATCATTAACTCTTAGTATAAATCCTTTTGGGGTGTTTTATGTGGAAAATATATGTATTTGATAGTGATGATAAATCTAAAAGACACAAATGTATAATTATACTTAAAATTGGATATATGAGAGGTCTTCAAAAGGTTCACGGAAAATACAAATTGTGAAAAAACTATGCATGGATTTCAAGATTCTTTGTATCAAAATAAACTTACCTTTTAATTCCAAAAAAAACTTTGTTTTATACCTTTCTCAAATCAATGCTTTAAAATATTATACTACTGTATATTTAATGATCTGTGATTATTTAAAAATTTACTGTATATGGGTGAGATGGTCATTTTTTCATTCAATTATTGTTTATAGCCATTGTCTATATTCCAACTATACTAAGATCTTTTTGCTTTTTACTTGTTAAACTTCTGTTTGGTGAAATATTAAGCCTTTCTACTGTAATGTACTGGTTCACTGCCCAAAGGCCACAAAGGTCGGAGCTGCACCAATCCAAAGGCAGGATCCAGGAGCTTTTTCTGCGTCTCCCATGCAGGTGCAGGGTCCCATTGATCTGGGCCATCTTCTGTTGCTTTCCTAGGTGCATTATTAGGGAGCTGGATCAGAAGTGGAGCATCTGGGACTCAACTGCTGCCCATATGGGATGCCAGCGCTGCAGGCGGTGGCTTGACCTGCTACATCACAGTGCTGGCCCCCTTATCTTTTCTTTGTGTTTGGAAACTACCAGCTTCCTTCCTCCCAGTTTTTACACATATGTAATCCATTATTGTGAACAGTGGTTGCCCAACAGGGTTGTGGAACACTAGAACACATGTCTTCTCTCTGGCTGTATTTTGGTCCCCAATATCCATAGTCGTTACTTCTTTATGTTGGAGGAGGGAGAGTAGTGAGGACATTCACATTAGTTTATGTGTTTATTTACATATTGCTTGAGGTTTTCTTTTTAAATTATAAGCACATATTGTATTTTTTTTAAAGTTTCTAACCCAAAATAAACATTTAATAGGAGAATCGATTTCATTGAATTGAGCCCAACTACTTGAATTGATTACCCTAGGTTGACATGGTTTGGCCATGTACATGCTTCCATGTAGCATTTTATTGAGTGTACCTGTTCATGAAATATCTCCTAAACATCACCAACTACTCCACCACCTTCTCTCCCAATAACCAAAGAAGAAAAATTAGAAAAGAAATAAAAATGTTTTACTTTGCTTGGACATCCTGGTTTTGCCAAAATAATTTCTTAAAAACATCCTTTGTTCCTTAATTGAGACTTTTCCCCTAGTAATTAAGGAATGGCAATAAATAAGGAGGAAGGCCTTTACATTACTTGACAATGAAGGGTCAGGCTTAGTCTCATATTCATCAGCCTGAGATGGGAAGCAGCCGCACGATGGGGGAAATCCATCTGTCTTTATTAAGACTTGGCACCAAGGGAGCACTGAGGAGAGAGGAGCTCATTTAGTAAATGGCAGTTCCCTTTCGGCAAAGTGACAGAAAATTTACTGCACTGTCAGCAAGAAAAAAAAAATAACCCACTCAGAGAAAGTTGTTATATTAAGAAGATTTAAAAAGAAAGAGCTTTTTAGGGATATTAGAGAGGATAAAATATTATACCTAATAATATATAACTAAGTAGAAAAAATCTCCAAGCCATTGTTCATGTTGCCTTTTCCTCCTCTAAAGGTTCTCCTTTTCTTTACATATTCCTACTTTCCATCTTTTAAAGCTAGAGGTAAGCATCAACTCTCCCTGAAGACTTCCATAATTTTGATTCCAACGAACTGCACTTGTTTCTGCCATATTTTCTAGTGTGAAGAGTTTAGTGTTTTGAAAATTCAGCATTTTATTATTGGTTTTTAAATTTTCTGATTGTTTCTTGTGCTAGTTTCTTTCACTCAACTATATTTTTATGTGTTTTATGTGGACAGAGATTGAGTCTTTTTAAAATATTTATTTAGGCCGGCACCATGGCTCACTAGGCTAATTCTCCACCTGCGGCGCCGGCACACAGGGTTCTAGTCCTGGTCAGGGCGCCGGATTCTGTCCCGGTTGCCCCTCTTCCAGTCCAGCTCTCTGCTGTAGCCTGGGAGTGCAGTGGAGGATGGCCCAAGTCCTTGGGCCCTGCGCCCACATGTGAGACCAGGAGAAGCCCCAGGCTCCTGGCTTCGGATCAGCACAGCGTGCCGGCTGCAGCGGCCATTGGAGGGTGAACCAACGGTAAAGGAAGACCTTTCTCCCTGTCTCTCTCTCTCTCACTGTCCACTCTGCCTGTAAAAAAATTAAAAATAAAAAAACTTTAAAAAATATTTATTTGTCTATTTATTTGAAAGGCAGAGTTAGAGAGGACAGACAGAAAGAGAAAAGGATCTTCACATCACCAGCCCCAACACTCAGTCTTAAACACTCTCAGAGTTCCCTTTCGCTCCTGGCAGAGTTCTTGGCACACCAGTGCAAATCAGCAAATGCTGATTGCTTGATTCATTTTCTGATCTGATTCCCACAAAGCACAGTGACCATTTTCTTTGTGCATAAACCTGAGAACACCAAATAGATTAATCTCTTAAATACTTAAAATGTATTTGTTGAAATCATACACACACAGGGTCAAATATAATGGAATACAATAGGGCTGGTGATGAGAGGCAACTGGCTTTTGCTCCACTTTGCCACATCTTTTATTTCTGCTCCCCAGGGCCAGTTTTCACTCATTTGGCTGCTTCTAAAAGTTACCTCCTCCTATCTCTACATGAAATGTTTTTATCACTAGGTCTTGCTTATATCATTCCTTCTTCCCTATCCCTTTCATCTAATATAATTACATCAGCCCTCCATTATACACAGGTGACTGATTCCAGCACTCCTTGCCAATACTAAAATCTATGGATGTTCAACTCACATATGCAAAATGGCATATTGTTTGCATATAACCTACACATTCTTAAATCATCTATTGATTATTTATCATACTTAATACAGCGACAATACTAATAATAAGAAGAAAAGTCTGCACATGCTCAGTAAAGATGTATTTTAAACTTCTTTTCCCTTTGTTGATCAGGTTACTTTAGAGTCATGTAAATGACCTAAGCTTATTTTGCACATCTATATTTATTTATTTTTGGGTTACCATGTAATACTTGTACATTTTTATGGTATACAGTGCAATATCACCATATATATAGAGCAATATCATGATATATAATATATAATATGATATATATATATATATATACTGTGTAAACTGATCATACTAGGCCAATAGACTTTCCATATCCTTATCTTTTATTTGTGTTTGAAAGGCAGTTAAGTGAAGGTAATGGGTTCTGGTGTTCTGCAGCTCTATGGGGTGACTATAGTTCCTGATAATGTAATATATTCTGGTTAAAGAAATGGGACAGAGGAACTGGCAGGCACAATTTTCTTTCCAATATTTTCTAGCCATGGTTGGTTGGCTCTACAGATGTGGGAACCACAGATGCAAATGGCCAACTGCATGTAGTTATTTTGGCTCCTCTCTTAGCTGGTTTGAATATGATGTATTTTGAATGTAGTCTTTTATTACATGTCACTTCAGCTATCTTCTTTTTAACCCCCCAACTTTCTTCATCTGTATTTTCCTTCCATATGCTTTTGATAATCATAAGGAAGTCTGTGCTTTCTCTGTAGGTTAACCTAAAAGTCAAAAATCAGTCACCAGAATTTCCATTATTGTGACTACATAAATAATGTTCACTTCAGGGCCAAGAATTGGGTTATATTTCCTTTCCTAAACAACTATAAAATCTTTACTGGAAGTTTCTAATACCTTTTACCCCCTAGCTTGTACTATTTGCCTGTTTCATATCCTCAATTTGTTGGTTGGTTTCTTTTCAAAATCTTCATCATAACAGATGAAGCTCTTTTATTCAGGACAATGCCCTCCTCTAGACCTCCCACCTTGGGTTCCTCTGTGGGCTAGTTGCACTCTAGGCTTACTTCACAACTACCACCCTAGGGCTTTACTGCTTCCTTGAGTGGGATTCATGCTTTTCAAGAATTCACGTCTTCTCTTTCATGATTTGTTGCCTCTTTTTTGCAAAACTAAGTCCTCAACTTCCTTGAAAAAGTATTTGATGCAGATTAATTTTAAGAGTCATGTTACATTTGGAAGTGCTTTTATTCTACTCTCACAAATGCCTGATAGTCTACTTGTGGAATTGCAGAAAGTTGTTTTCTTTCAGAACTTTGGAGGCATTGCTCCAACGTTATCTGACCTGTGACACTGCTTATGAGAAATTCAATTCAGTATTACTAACATTTCTTTGTAGATTTCCCAATTTTCTCTTGAGAAGCCTTTCTGATATCTCCATATTTTGTACTCATATTCTAAAATTTCACAAGAACATAATCCAGAAAGTTCTCTCATACTGTTTGATAGTTCCATCTTCTTAGTTCTCCCTTCCTTGAATTTCTATCCACATTTTAACCTTTTGTTCTACTTTGTTTAATAACACTATCTACCAACTTTTCTGTCTACTTCATCTCAGTAATCTTATTTTCAAAAGGTCTTTCTTGTCGTCTTAATTATTTTTAAATTCTATTCTATTTTTGTTATATTAATGCAATGTCTTATTTAAACTTTCAAAGCTTCCTAATTCTAGTGTTTGGTCTTTTTTTCTCCTTTTCCCCCTCAATATTATTTTTTTACTGTTTGCTTATCATTCTCTATCATTCTGAAAGCTTTCCTCAGATATCTTGTGATCATTGATATTTTGAGAAGAACAAGGCAATAGAAATATGATTGGAAGCTTCTTATACCCATATATGAGTAGAGAGTTGACCATTTTGTTTTTTTATTTTTATTTGACAAAATGATTATATACATTTGATGTACAGTATGATGTTTTAATATATGTGTACATTGTGTAATGATCAAATCAGTGTAATTAGAATATCCATTACCTCAGATATTTAATATTTATTGGGGTGAAAACATTCAAAATCCACTTTTATCCACAAATGGCTCCTTTCCCATTCTCATCATCATTGTAAATTTATATCTTGTATTTCTTTGCTATTTTACAGTGTAGAGGCAGTATGAAGGTACTTCAAAACATTCATAGAAAACAGAATAATTTTACCATAATATGCACTTTCCATGAACATTTTGAAGACTCTTCAATACTCAAAAAGGTGGGGGGTATGCATTTGCTGCAGTGGTATCACTATGTTTCTGAATCTGTATACATGAAATATATGAAATTTTTATACCTTAAATAAATTTTTTTAAAAGTCCCATGGGAATCACTGAAGCCTGAGCTTCAACCACAGCTATGCTTCCCATTTCAGCTTCCTGCTAACTTTCACCTGTGAAGCAACAGTTGGTGGTTCAGGTACTTGTGTTCCTGCCACCTACTTAGGAGATCTGGATTGAGTTCTGGTCTCCTGGCTTTGGCCTAACCCAGCCCCAGTAGTTACTGGACATTTGTGGAGTGAAACAGCAGATGTAAGTTCGTTCTCTCTCTCTCTCTCTCTCTCTCTCTCTCTCTCTCTCTCCCTTTCAAATAAATAAAATAAAATTTAAAAGAATTCAAGAAGTTCATGAAAAGCATTTTATCAAAAAATGCTGTGCATGAAATTCAGAATTTTTTGCACCAAAATAAACTTATCCCTTAATTTTATTTTCCACAAACTTTTTGACATACTCTCTTATGTGCATGTGATAGGTCTTCCATTTTTAACTTATGCAATACATAAACTTATTTCAAATACAGGCTACTCTCTCACTTTGTTATTCCTTCCATTTTTTTCAAAGTATTGCTCTAAAGAGCGTTGTACTCACTGCTGTGATAGCACCCAACTGATTTGTTATAAAAGCCTATTTTGAAGGAGAGAATATTGAAGCATTAGAACAGTAAATGTCTATATACACATGTTCCTCCTCTTAAAATGTGGTTACAACCTGATAAATGAATTGTAATTTGAAAACATCATTAGTAAAAAATGCACTTAATACACCAAACTGACCAAACATTGTAGCTTAGCAATACAACACACTGTAGAGTGTCAGTTGTTCCCTTTCTTGATCGCAGGGCTGACTGGAAGCTGCTGCTATGTCTGCCCAACACTATAAGAGATCATTATACTGCATATCACTAGCCCAGGAAAAAAAATCAAAATTCAAAATTGAGTTTTGCCTCGACGGAATGTTGGTTTCACACGACTTTGATAAAGTCCAAAAACCATAAGTCAAGCCATTCTAAGAGGAGGATCATCTATACATCCTTCTTAGGTGGAATTTCTATTCCTAGAACAAAGTATCAGATATATTATTTAGCAGAATCAGTTCATTAGGTACCTCTTTCCTCAAGGTAGTGCTTCTTAACCTGCAGAGCTTGTTTAAAAATATATATTCTCATGCCTCACCCCTGCTGAAAGTCTGAGTTAGGGCCAAGACTACGTGTTTTGGGGCCTGCGTTGTGGCATAGTGGGTAAAGCCACCACCTGCAATGCTGGCATCCCATATGGGTGCAAGTTTGACTCCCATCTGCTCCACTTCTGATCCAGCTCTCTGCTAATGCACCTGGCAAAGCTGTGGGGGATGGCTCAAGTACTTGGGCCCCTGCCACCCATGTGGGAGACCTGGATGTAGCTCTTGGCTTCTGCCTTAGGCTTGGCTCAGCCCTGACCATTGTGGCCATTTAGGGATTTGGGGAGTGAACCAGGGGATGGAAGATTCTCTCTCTCTCTCTCTTTCTCTCTCTCTTTCTCTCTCTCTCTGTGTGTGTGTGTGTACATGTGTCTTCCTCTCTCTCTATGTAACTCTTTCAAATAAATAAACAAATCTTTTAAAAAGCGACTTTGCGTTTTTGAAAAGAGCCCTCTGAGTGAAAAGCACAGTCCTGGTTAAGAACCACTAAGCACTGGAAAGTCAGCAACAGCAAGGATGAGCCATTCCATTCCCTCTTCCTACTTATTTCAACTTCTATTCTTTCTGACTCTTAGAGTATGTAGCAGACTTTAATGTGAATGCTGTTAAAGAATTGTTGCTGCATGGATCATCTAGCTTGCCAAACTCTGCTATTTCAATTAAAATCCAAGTAATCAATAAAAATATTGACAGATTTAATCTGTGCTGAGTAAACCCATTTGCCTAAGGGCATCAATGTGAGTGATGAAAATGAGAACAGCACTTGGACTAATCATCATATATAGTCCACTCCATAGGTTGCCCTTCCTTCTAAATGTTGAAATCTATAATAAGAAGGTAAGAAATTACATTACAGCAGTACTGGGGTTTAACTACCAGAAAAAATCCTCTTGTAAGAATGAAACAAGCAAATTCCTTGGATTTGAGCAATGTGTGCAAGATTTTATTGGGGTGAGGGAGTTTTTGAAAGGGAGATTGAGACTTCTAATTAAGACAACCGACATTATTAATTCACTATCTTATTTTTAAGGTCCACAAGCCCTTTTAGAACTTCAATATTTTCATCCCCAGGGAATCAAAAGTAAGCCAAATAGAGCTGCTGATTTGCAAATACTTGAAGTAGATCTTAAACATAGTTTTCATACTAAGCAGGAATATGATATGTTGGCTAAGGGTACAGGTTTAGAGTCACACACACTTGCCTTAAGAGTCTAGGCTCCATTGCTTATTAGTGGTATGACCTACAGCAAATATCTTAACCACTCTAAGGTTCAGTTTCTCCTTTTGTCATTTCTCAAGTGTGCCAAGCTCTCTCAAGGTTTGGTGCCTCTGTACAGGCAGATCCATCAGCCTTGAATATCACTCATCTCCTTTAACTTCTACTCATCCTTCAGATCTCAAAGCAGCAATACCTCTTCCTGGAAGCCTTGATTTCCCAGAGTTGAATAATATTCTTCTATCCTCTCCAAGTGCCGTAAGTATATTTTCAATCAGAGTAAAGATTCAGTAATTGGCAGTATTTAAAAACATGTTTCTTACATTAGCTTAGGAACTAACATACTAGGGCCCACAGGCCAAATCTCACCCATGACTTTATTTTGTATAGTCCTCAAGATAAATATGTTTTTCTTCTTTTTACATTTTATATTCTTATTGCATATATTTATAGCACCCAGTATGAACATTTGATTTTATTTGATACGTAATGATAACTATTAAATCAGTTCTTTTTTTAAGTTTGATTAAAAAAAAAAGAATATGAGTGAACCTCAGAAAGTGTGTGAAAAATGGAGTTTTAAGATAAGTTGTGGGTCCAGCGCTGTGGTGTAGCAGTTAAATCCGCTGCCTGCAGTTCTGGCATCCCATATGGGTGCCAGTTCGAGTCCCAGATGCTCTACTTCTGATCCAGCTCTCTACTATGGCCTGGGAAAGCAGTAGAAGATGGCCCAAGTCCTTGGGCCCCTGGACCTACATGGGAGACCCCAAAGAAGCTCCTGGCTCCTGGCTTCGGATCTGCACAGCTCTGGCGTTGCAGCCATCTGGGGAGTAAACCAGCGGATGGAAGACCTCTCTCTCTCTCTGCCTCTGCCTCTCTGTAACTCTGCCTTTCAAATAAATTAATAAATCTTTTAAAAAAGATAAGTTTGCTGATTTATTTATTTTAAATGCATACCAAACTCCTGGAATATATCTTTTTCCTGTTTTTGTTTTGTGTTATTTATTTATTTGAAAGACAGAGTAACAAAAGGGGAGGGAGAAAGAAATAAATCTTGCATGAACTAGTTAACGCCCCAAAAGCCAGGACTACAAAAGGACTACAAAAGACAGAGCTGGGCCAGGCTGAAGCTAGGAACCAGGAACTCAATCTATTTGGGTTGAAAAATTTTTTAAGTCCATACACTTGAGAAGTCTTCAAAAAGTTCATGAAGATGAGTATTATGAAAAAACTATGAATGCAGTTACATTTTTTCACCAAAATAAACTTGGCTTTTAATTTCATTTTTCCATGAATTTTTTGATGTACATAATATGTAACGGAGATTATGCATGTTCTGCAAAGCCTAAAATATTTACTATATAGCCCTTTACAGAAAAAAAAATTGACCTGTTCCATAGGCCTTAAGCAATTTCAGGGTAAGGGCTCTTTAATTTTACCATATGCCTTATTCCTAACATAATGCCTAGAACATAATAAGCACTCAGATGCTTGTTGAATTAAAGAATTAGTGAGTCTAACCAGTATTTCTTAAAATATACTTGATCATAGAATCAAAATACAACACTAGTTTGTCTCTGAAATGGCACCCGAAATGTACCCCATTGGGATAAGCTTTCCCTGGCCCTGGATGGAAACTTGGAGAGAGCAAATGACTGTTCTGCTCACTTCATCAAGAATACACATAAGATCCTGCTAAGTCACAAAACAAATATTGATTCAGTAGTCAGGATGTATTGAGTCCAAGATAGTAATCAAAATTTTAGTGTCTTTTTTCAAAGTTCTCCCTTACCTATGCTAAGGGCTGTAGATGGTGGCTACCTGCCTTTGGACAAGGATTGATAGATTTCTTTATCCAACATTCAGCTCCTATTTGGACCCTCACAAGGAAGGAAGCAGAAACAGGGAAAAGAGATTAGGGGATCAATCATTTCTTCCTTGGTGGGAAGGCTTCCCACTTCCTTGATATCTGGCTCTCCTGTGGTTTCTCTAAAGACCCCTATCATCAACAACTTCTTTCCTGTAATTTAGGAGCCCTGAGTTGATACACTTCTATTTATGTTAGTAGTCTTCAGCTCCTTCCTCAGCCATTAAGACTTCAGCAGTTCTGTTCAGCTTCCTGTTGCTGGGATCCTTCCACTCCTCTGGGTAGCTCTGTTAGATAGGATCCAAGATGGTTCCACCATGCTTCTCTCTTTTGCATGGTCCTCATTTTGGTTTCCAGGAAATTCTCAACCACCCCGTGTCCTGACAAACTGAAAATTTAGGCCAACTTCAATCCTGTCCTCCTGCCAAGGGCCACATTAACTTTCTCGGAATGGAGTACAGCTCTAATTCTCTTCCTATCTACAGCAGGGAATAATAGTCAAGCTTTCTCAATAGTCTGGTGAAATGCACTGTCACTAGGCTTGAAGTGAAGAAGGTAGTGTCCCCAAACCCCATCACTCCTATGGAGGGTGGAGTGCAGTCTTAACCTGGCAAGAGCACTTTGTAGAGAAAAGTTTTCACAAACATCTCTTCCCACTCCCCTCCACAATCTAACTCCTCTTTATTTTCCTGGATCCTGTTCTGGAACATCTTCTTTGTAAAGTCCATACATGGTGACCTAACCTTGGAATTTCCCATCTATTGTAGGGCAACTGTTATGTCTTTCTGGAAACCTGAATTTTAATATGTTGTTACATAAGGCTTTTATTTCTAATTAGAGAAACTATGGTGAAACCTCTAGTTATATTCAAGTACTCTCATCTTGCTTTTTATTTATATGAATTATGTATTTATTTGAAAGGCAGAGTTACAGAGAGAGATATTCAGAGAAGAGAGAAAGATAGAGATAGAGATACAGATAGAGATAGAGAGATAGATGAGAGAGAGAGAGAGAATGAATATCTTTCACCTACTGATTCACTCCCCCAAAAGGCTACAACAGCTGGGTCTGTGCCAGGCTGAAGCCAGGAGCCCAGAACTTCATCTGGACCTCCCATGTCGGTCTCATGGCCCTAAGCACTTGGCCCATCTTCTGCTGGTTGCACAGGCACTCTAGCAGGGAACTGGATCAGAAATAGGTAGCCAGAACTTAAACTTGGGATTCGAACCAGGGATCATTTGCAATGCCAGCTTCACAGGTGGTGGCTCAACACACTTCATCTTAACACCAGGCCCTCTCATTATTTATTTATTTATTTATTTATTTATTTTTTGACAGGCAGAGTGGACAGTGAGAGAGAGAGACAGTGAGAAAGGTCTTCCTTTGCTGTTGGTTCACCCTCCAATGGCCGCCACGGCTGGCACGCTGCGGCCGGCGCACCGCGCTGATCCGATGGCAGGAGCCAGGTACTTATCCTGGTACCCCATGGGGTGCAGGGCCCAAGCACTTGGGCCATCCTCCACTGCACTCCCTGGCCACAGCAGAGAGCTGGCCTGGAAGAGGGGCAACCGGGACAGAATCTGGCGCCCCGACCAGGACTAGAATCTGGTGTGCTGGCTCCGCAAGGCGGAGGATTAGCCTAGTGAGCCGCGGCGCCGGCCTGTCTCATCATATTTTGATATATAAAATTTAGAGATAACAGCATTAACATTCATTGAGCATGTATAATACATGTTTTAGAAATATTTTTCTCATATTGTCCCTCTTTCATATTTTTCCTCTTTTGCAGACAAGAGAACTGTGTCTCAGAGAAATTAACTTTCTTAAGGTGATCCAGAAAATATAGATAAAAGCCTGGTCTGGCTGATACCCAGATCTACTTGACTTAAAATTCCTGGTCTTTCTGTTGTACCATGATCTTTGAATTTTTCTACAAAATATTCCAAAGGTCAGAGGAGAGTGAACACGTTTCTCCAGGGAAGTCTGGGTGGCCCAAAAGGGCCCCACCACAAATACAAACATTCTTTGAAGTCTCATGTTTGATTGTAAAAATGCACACAGAATGTACATTCTATTCTTCAATGATTGTTTATTTTCATATAAACTGTTTAAAATTGTCACTCCAATTACCTATGCTCTCCCTGTCTGCATGCTCAAGCAAAATTGATCCTCTAGGGAAAGGCACTGTATTTTATGTTAAAATCTGCCCTTTCCTGAACCTCAAGCATACCACTCCAGTTTTGAAAACTCCAGCACACTCCAGCTGTTTGAGAAATAAAGTAGTAGGACATGTTGACATGTCATTCAGGATTTCAAATAAATCCTGAAAGCATTGTAACTGCTGACATGAAGGAACTGAAGAGACAGACACTATCAGAGTTGTTAAAGGGAATTTGGGAATAAAGAGAGTATTCCTACATCTATTTCTTAAACATTGACATGACAGTTATTAATACTATTATTGCTACTGGTGAAAATTGTTGATGACCATGTGTTGGGTAAACAATGTACCGGTGCTGAAATAATTTTGGGAAAGTGACATGGGGACATTCAGCTGTTCTTAATCTGGGGGCTATGAAGCACAGAATTTGTTTACCTACTTCTTTTAAAAAAATTTTATTTATTTATTTGGAAGGCAAAGAGGCAGAGAGGGAGGATAGAAAAAGAGGAAGAGAGAATCTTCCATCTGCGGTTCACTCCCCAGATGCGCACAACAGCCAGGGCTGGGACAGGCTAAAACTAGGAGCTAGGAACCCCATCCTAGTCTCCCATGTGGATAGCAGGGGCCCAAAGACTTGGGTTATCTTCCACTGCCCTTCTAGGTGCATTAGCAGGGAGATGCATTGAGAGCAAAGCCACCAGGGCTTGGATTGGCTCTCTGACATGGGATGCCAGCATCAAAAGTGGTGGCTTAACATGATGTGCCACAATGCCAGCCCCATGTATGCCTATCTCTGAAGAAGGGGAAGGCTTATAGATTTCATTAGATTCTCAAAGGAATCCAAGACCCACAAAGGTTAAGAACCTGTGCTGTAGAGAAAAGGACAAAGATCTGGAGATCATGCTGCGTTGTTTTCGAATGCTGGCTCTAGGCTTGCTCAATTGCACCATACATGTTGACTCGCTGACTCCGGGTTGTCATCTGTAAAATGAAAGTCACAATACCCATGTCACAGGCTTGTTGTGAGGAACAAATGAAGATCTTTTTGTTAAATGATTGACATAGGGTAGGTACTCATAACACATTAATCTCTTTCCTCTGCCATTTAACCTACAAGCAGGCAAACCATTTCTAACGGACTCTACAAGGGTACTTCAAACAGTTCATGGAAACATGGAATTAAAAATGAGTTTGTTGGGGTGTAAAATAATTTTGCAATCCATGCATATTTTTTCATAATATGTATCTTCCATGATCCATGAACTGTTTGAAGACTCCTCATATACTCTAGATAGAAATGCCTTCTGCAAAGACGTTCTGCCTAAGTCTTAGAACCCCAAGTAGAAATTTAGGCTGTTGGTAAATTTCCACAAAATATGCAAATATGTATTAAACTGGAACCTAAAAAGAAAAAGTTTCCCAAATCTGGATAATGTATGCACATGCACACACACACACACACACACACACACACATTCTGTTTGTAAACACAGAATTATTTAAATACTACCACATCCTGGCATGACTGGTTTCAAGTCTAAGCCTATATTATTGTCAGACCCAGGATGAAAAACTTCTTGAATTCAGCAAGAGATCTGATCCTCTTAAATGACATATGAAGCTGCTTTTACAGAGAGGGAGCCCTTGCTGATCCCACAGATTCACGAAGAAGGCTTGAAGGGGTTAAACTGGAAGGCTTACACAAACTTTGCTGAGGAGCCTCTCTTTTCTCCTCCCTCTGGAGGACTCCACACCGCTAAGGCAGAGCAGAGCTGAATCATTACCTTTCCCACATACTCTAAACTGTTGCCTGCCAAAGAGGAACTGGGGACTTAACCTTAATCAGGCTGCTTTCATTCAAGTGTTCCAGACGGTGCACACACATCCAGAGACTTTTCACTGCTCTTTGGGGCGTGGAAGAAGCAGGCATCTGAGACTGCACTCTGAAGCTGTAAGTGGCAACTGGCATTTTAAGTAACTAATAGAGGTCCTATTCTGTTTTTCTGGAAAGGACGGACTGTTTAGGAGGGGGAAAAGGGCATAATTTGCATGAACTTACCTACCCCTGTTTCTTTGGCGAACCAAGATTTTATTCTGTTTTTCCAGATATTCCAGAGATGCCCCTGAACAAGTTGCCTGCTGGTGCAAGCTTCAGAAGGAATTCTTAACTGGCCAACCCAATTCATGCTGTAAGCCTGAAAAGGTAAGCGAGATTTGGAAATATTATGATGTTATTCATGGTAAAGTGAGCGGCATTGTTTTATTCAACGGCAGGTGTGATAAATAGGCACCATCTGCCGCAGAAGAGACAGCAACTCCCACTTGAGCGAGCTTATTACTTAATGGCTCCAGCCACTGAAGAAGCACTCGCTGCTGGGATTGTTTTTTCATAGGCTGCTGTGGAGCTGGATACTCTACAGGCTCTTACCTCCTTTAGTTTTCTCTCCTTGGGCTGAGCAGATAAATACAAATAGAACATGTTAACTCTTGAAAGCTATTGTAATTGATAGTTGTGACTTTCTTTTCTGAATTCTTCCACTGATCATTTTCCTTAGTTTTTGGTGGAATTTCAGCTCTGGAATTATGTAGGCAGGTGATGTGCAGAAAGATGTAAATGTAAAATTATCAACGAACTATTTTTATGTGCAGAATTTTATCATACTGGAGAAAAGCAGAAGTCATTATTAGGAGCATCTCAAGGACCAAAACACCGATTAGGGTGCCTTTATTTCTATATCCCCATCACTGACCAAAATATCTGGAGCGTGGTTGTCACTCAATAAAAGGTTTGCTGAATGAATGTGCGTCTGATTGTGGAGGCCTGTGGAGAACTTTGTTGCTTTTATTGGAAATAAGTTTTACTCGGGGAATCCCTTTTGAGGTTCATAGATGAAGAAAGCTCCACAATCCCTTCTCATTTTAAGGAGAAAAATTAATGATCTGAGAGTGTACGTTATTTTGCTGCTGTGAGGTTTTGTGTATTATGTGAATAACAAACATTAGAGAGGGTGTGGAATTTCCATGTTGATATAAAAAACAAAAGAAGTATAATTTTTAAAACTACAAATAGCTTTATTTACCAAGTTAATGACCAAGCATGCCATCTGAAAACCAAAGGTACATTCATATCACTTGTGGGCATTTTGATTTATGTTAGAAATGAAATAAAGCAGATGTTCAGATTAATGTTGGACTTTGGCCCATTAAGTTCATCTCTTTCCCTTGTCCCTTCCCCTAAACTTCTCTCCCTTTTTCCTTTCTTTCTCCCTTCCTTCCTGATATTTTCCCACTTCCCTTCCTTCTCTTTCTCTCTCACTCATTTCCTCCCACCTCTTATCTCCTTCTCACATCCTTGGTCTTCCTTACTCCTTGCATTGTTTTCTTTCTCTCCTCCCTCCCTTCCCTCATTCTCTGTCTCCATACCTTTCTTAATTCCTGACCATTCTTCCCATTCTTCATACTCCTCATCAGTCAACAGCTTTCAATTACTTCTACAAATACTAGAAACTCATTTTTATTAATTCTCCAAAAAAGACTGGAGCATACTAACATAATTTTATAAAGGTCCTCCTGTAAATATTAGATACCTGAGAATTAATAGAATTTTGGTTCCTATTGAAATTTCATGGTGATTTCTCTTTCTAAATGGTGCAAAGCTTTTAATGGAGAAATAACATTATCTAAGCACCTCATTAATTAGTTAGCATAGAGAGTCATGGCAATCATGTTTGGAAAGCTTTTATGACAAGTTGTCTCAGATATGGGACCAGAGTAACAAGTATTCCACAATACCTAACTTTTCATTTATCCATTTCAACGTACTTAATGGACTGAAGAAATTAAATTGATAGACATGTCTGAGTTGACCAAGCTGTTTTGTGTCCTGCAGTGCATTGAAGGCATAAGAAATGACCCATTAGTCAGTTTTCCAAAGACTCAAAGGAAACATTTAAAGAAATTGACAACTGTAGCTGAAATCATGGTTATCTAAATTTCTCCAAGCTAAAAAAAAATTCTCCAAGCTTCATAGAATTCTAACAAATATTCAGACCTTAGCAATATTCAGAGAGTGTCAATTGTTAAATCAACAACAGGAGTCACTGTGCACTTGCTCCCCATGTACGACCTCTGTCCTTAATGTGTTGTACTATGAGAATTAACGGTAAAACTAGTCTTCAAACAGTGCATTATACTGTGTGTGTCTGTGTGGGTACAAACTGTTGAAATCTTTACTTAGTATAGAGTTGATCTTCTGTATATAAAGATGATTAAGAATGAATCTTAATGAAGAATGGGATGGGAGAGGGAGTAGGAGATGTGATGGTTTGTGGGTGGGAGAGTGGTTACGAGGTGAAGAACCGCTATAATCCAAAAATTGTACTTTTGAAATTTATATCTATTAAATAAAAGTTTTCTATTAAACAAACAAAAAAATCTGTAGGCACAATTGGACTATCTAAAATTTAAATCTAAAATTTAATCCAGACCATGTAATTTTCCTTTAAAATTACATAATTTGTGGAGAGGGGAGGGCAGTGGAAGGGAGGGAAATTGGGGGGGGAAAGCCACAACAATACAAAAGTTGCACTTTGTAAATTCACATTTATTAAATAATAAAAAATCTATTCCTAAAAAATTACATAATTTAACAGTAATTCAAGAGTGAAATTTCTAATAATGCAATTATTCTTAATTCTAGATTATAATCTGTAATTTACTCTCTTTTACAAAATAAGAGATTGGGGTATGGAGAAAGGAGTAAAAATAAAATGGAGATGCAGGCTCTTCTCAAAATGGAGATGCAGGCTCTTCTCCAAGCTGTATTAGCGATTAGATCAGAGACAGGATTGTTCTTCTCGTTGAATTGTTAGTACTAAATGTGTTTCTTTGGTCATAGCCATGCATTTATTCAATAATTATTAACCAGCTACTTCAAGCACTGCTGAATAAAGGATGGAATGTTGAAAATAATTTCAAGTTTATAAATTAGAATTCAGGGGAAAGCACATCAAATAACTATCTACAATATTAGGAAAATGTAATTCTTCTAGAAGAGATACAAAGCATTGTGGGAATTAGGATTGGACTAGGCAATCAAGGGCCAGTTCATGAGTTGGACCTTGAAGAATGGTAGGTAGCATTTCCCCATGCAAAGATGTGTGAACAGGGCTGGCACTGTGGCTTAACAGATTAAGCCACTGTGTTAAGTCACCACTTGCAACTCCAATGATGGCATTCCATAATAGATTTCCAGTCCAAGTTATGGATGCTCCACTTCTGGCTTGTTGCTAATGCACCTGGGAAGGCAGCAGAAGATAACCCAAATGTGGGCCATTAACACCTATGTGGGAGACCAAGATGAAGTTTCTGGGTCCAGGCTTCAGCCTGACTCAGGCCTGGCTGTTGCAGTCATCTTGGTAGTGAACCAGCAGATGGAAAGATGGAAGATCCCGTCTCTCTCTCTCTCTCTCTCTCTCTCTCTCTTTCTTCTGCCTGTCACCCTACCTTTCAAATAAATAAACTTTTTAAAAAATATATGTATGAAGATAGAAAGAGCTGTTCAAACAAAAACATGGAGGCACAGAAGTAAGTGAGAGAGAGAGAAAGAGAGTTTTAAAGCTTATAATGTGGAAGTACAACAATGACTGAAAAACATTTCCTCAAGAGAGTACTTTAAAGCTTTAAGTGGCTTGCTTGTTGCAGAGATTGCAATGTCCTATCCTAATCTAGGAAACAGGGCAAAGGGCCTAGGAATCTGCATGTTAAATAAGCACTCTCTGGTGGTGATTTTGATGAAGGAACTTCCCTTGGCTCAAGCTGAGAAACATTGCCCCAAAGGGTTCCAAATCCCTGGGGCCTCAGTGTGGTTGCTCTGTGTATATTTGTTTCCTAGGACTGCCATAACAAAGTTGCACAAACTGAGTGGTTTGAAACAACATAAATTTATTCTCCCAGGTCTGGAGCCTAAAGTCTGGAATCAGGCAACAGCAGGGCTATGCATCTGCTGAAATCTGCCAGATAGAATCCTTCCCTGCCTCTTCTAGCCCCTGGTGTTTGCTGGCAAGCATTGGTGTTCCCTGGTTTGTAGATGTATCCCTCCAATCTCTGCCACCATCTTCTTTCTGCCTGTCTCTTGTCTTCTGTTCTTATAAAGAACACAGGTTATTGGATTGTGGCCAACCTAATGACCTCATTTTAACTTTACATCTGCAAAGACCTTATTTCCAAAGAAGGTCACATTCACAGATACTGGGCATGAGGACTTTGACATATCTTTTTGGATCACAGAATTCAATCCATAATGCTCTTAAACACTTATTCAGTAGGGCCTCCACACAAATAAGACACATTAGCTATGTTTTTTAGCTGGGCCTATCTAAACAGGAAAGACAATGGTTAACTCTCAAAGCTTGATGTACAAAGAATCACATTAAAAGCTTGTGTTTAGATGCATATACCTAGACATCAATGCAAGATGACCAAAGGTCAACACTGATGTACTTTTAAGTAAAACAAAAAGGTATCCTAGACCACTGTTCCCGAGATAGTAGAAAGAGACCCTATCTCTTTGCTCTTGTTTCTTGTGAACCAGGTAGCTCTGCTGCATGTAGGACAGCAAGTGGGTAGGCTGAGAAACATGTAGATTACAGGAAGTACAGTACCATGTGGTATGGAATACAAACTCTAAGCTGAAATGTACCCAGCCTAGGGGAAAAATGGATGCTAGTTCTGTTAACTCTCCTTGAGTATGTTACCAAGAGACAGAGGTAGGCTATGTTATCAATAATCTACCTGCATAAATGTAACAGGTAATACTTGTTTATTTTGTTGTAGTCACCCATATTCAAAATTCCTGTTTGGAATGACAAGCTACATCATTGTAGAAAGCTTCAACAGTAAATAGTTGATGTTATTTACACATTAGAATGTGCATGCCAATAAAAATAAGCTTCTGTCTGTACCAATCATGAAGGATTCTATTATTTGTTCAGAAGAGAAATGACCTCTCCATTCCTTCTGGCCTACAAATAATGGGACAATATATGTGTTCTCATCCAACATAGCTAAATGAGAATAGAGGACAAAAACAAAACTGGAGACAGCATGCATTCCTGAACATTCCATGACTCATTGAAGTAACAGCTGATACTAGGATCTGAAGATTGAAAAACAGATCCTTAAAGTTAAGTCTTCTTTCCTGGTGGTACTTAGTCCTGGCTGCCCATTAGAAGTATCTAGGAATGTTTTTTAAAAACTAGTAATGCTCTAAAATGATACCCATTGAAGTGAAATGGACACTATGAGAGACAATGACATGAGCAGCCCTTGTCTAGACTGTTGAAGAACAATTTACTATTTTATTCCTTTTAGTATTTTTGTTGTTGTTGTTGCTCTGTTTGTTCTACTTAATACCACTGGCTGAACTTTGTAATCAATACACAATCATTCTTAGGCGTTTAAAAATTAACAGAAAAGTGATCTCTGTTAAACATAGGAGTGGGAATAAGAGAGGGAGGAGATATATAGCTCTGCACAGGCTCACTCGGACTTACCTCCAATGGTGGAACTAGAAATGTGCCAGGGGATTTCAACTCAATCTTATCAAGGAGGCAGGTACCAATGCCAGCACACTTGGTAAAGTGATAAGTATAAATACACAACCAATCAAAAAGATAGGGTATGTGTCGATGAGATTTCACAAATAAGACTAGTGTAAGCAAATAACGAAGGATAGAATTAAAAGGGAGAGAATGATCCTGCGGGGGAAGCAGGACACACAGCAGACTCATAGAATGGCAAGCGCCTGAAACAGCACTCTGGCCTCAGAATCAACCCTTGGGGCATTCGGATCTGGCTAAAAGGTCCATGAGTCTCACAGGCATGGAAAGCCATGACATGGTGGCAAAAACAATCTAAATGAAAGATCCTGGTGAACAAGACCCCAGCGGAAGGAACAGGCCATCAGGGAGGGAGGCGCCTTTCTCCGAAGAGAGGAAGGAACCTCCACTGTGATATGGCCTTGACTAAACAAGTTCTGAGTTGGTGAACTCAAGGGGCTTCCATAGCCTAGACAGCTCATGGCAAGAGTATCGGGTGATTGCTGACATCATAAATAAGAGTGTCAATTGTTAAATCAACAACAGGAGTCACTGGGTACATGCTCCCCATGTAGGGTCTCTGTCCTTAATGTGTTTTACTATGAAACTTAAAAACAACACTACTAGTCGAACAATGCCCTATACCTTGTGCGGTTGTGTGAGTGCAGCCTGTTGAAATCCTTGCTTAGTATATACTAAGTTGATCTTCTGTATATGAAGGTAATTGAAAATGAAACTTGATGAAGGGTGGGATGGGAGAGGGAGTGGGAGAGGGGAGGGTCGCTGGAGGGAGGGAGGGAGGTTGGGGTGGGGAAAGCCAGAACAATACAAAAGTTGCACTTTGTAAATTCACATTTGTTAAATAATAAAAAAAAAAAACTAGTAATGCTTAGTTGCATCCAAGACCATCAAATTCTGACTGTCTGGAGTGGTGTCTAAGCCCCTAGTGTAGAAATTAGAATTCACAAAGCTTAAGCTGGGGCCCAGGATCTGTATATCAATCAGTATGCTAGGTAAGTCTCATGATCGGTTCATCTGAAAAACACTGTTCTGCTCTAGTATAATTATTAGCTGCTGTTTAGTGCTTTGGATTTCTCTTTAACCTTTTTTTTTTTTTTTTTTTTTTTGGACAGGCAGAGTGGACAGTGAGAGAGAGACACAGAGAGAAAGGTCTTCCTTTTGCCGTTGGTTCACCCTCCAATGGCCGCCGCGGCCGGCGCGCTGCGACCGGCGCACTGCGCTGATCTGAAGCCAGGAGCCAGGTGCTTATCCTGGTCTCCCATGGGGTGCAGGGCCCAAGCACTTGGGCCATCCTCCATTGCACTCCCTGGCCACAGCAGAGAGCTGGTCTGGAAGAGGAGCAACCAGGACAGAATCCGGCGCCCTGACCGGGACTAGAACCCGGTGTGCCAGCGCCGCAAGGCGGAGGATTAGCCTAGTGAGCCACGGCGCTGGCTCACTTTAACCTTTTAATAGTATTTTTTCACATAAGAAAATATTCAAAGGTATAAAACGCAAGATATAATTTTACAACTAGTTTGCCCATAGCAAACTATTTTGCAGTTTATCGGTTCATTTTATACTCTCGAAATAAATTGCCATTTGTTTTCTTAGATATCTGAATCTTTGATTTCTGTTTCTGATTTTTAGGAAAATAAATCTGTTGAAGAATCTGAAAAGACCAACCTTCTCAGCTTAGGCCTGCTTCTGGCAGCACCTCCGAGACCTCCTCCATCTGAGAATTGCCAGGTCTGACAACACTCTCCCTCTGGCCTACAGGGAGGGAAGTCAAGAAAGCTGTAGAGAAATCATCCCCTCTAGACTGACAATTTTCAAGGTGTGCCACTGGGCAGGAACCCTACAATCTCCATCTTTAGGGAAGAATCAAAAAGACAGACAAGAGTGGTGAAATCTCAGGCATGCTGAGCCTGAAATACACACAGGCCTTTAGAAAGTCTCCTCACAGCAGAACCCAATTATCCCCACATAATTAGTCCACACATGTAAATGAGCTGGAGGTGAAACGGAGCCTTTTCTCCCTCTATCAGGAAAGAAAAAAGATCTGGAACAATACTCTCAGAGATTCTTGTTCCCAAACCAGTATTATAAAGCAGTTTCACTACATTTACTTTCATCAGCATAAGAGTAGGGGTGGGGGAAATAAAGATTTATTTACATTTTTAAAAATTGATTAAGACGTTTGGAGAAACCCTCTTTGGCAGCGTGCTGTGCAGGAAGACAGAGAGGGAGAGGCAACTGCCAAATTAGAACATCACTATTTTCTTGCTGTTGCACTACAGACTTAGCTCTGAGAGTGATCGGTTTGCATCAGGTTGTTAGAACACTTCCAGTATATTCAGAGACAGTCTCAGTGACTGTGGAATGCCTCAAGGACAATAAAAATCCGATAGAAAGAAGTTCCAACTCCAGTCTGAGTGATGACAGAGGTACATTTTAAGTACCATGGAAATCTCACCGGGCGAGCCCATTTTCCCACTCTGGCAACAGAGGTTGACACCACTTCAGACAAGTATTCCAACCTGTACATGTATGTGGGCTTATTCCTGAGCCTTCTGGCCATTCTTCTCATCCTGCTCTTCACGATGCTCCTTCGACTCAAACATGTCATCTCGCCCATCACCTCTGAGAGCACAGAAAGTGTTCCTCAGTTCACAGATGTGGAGATGCAGAGTAGAATCCCGACTCCTTAGAGCCAGGATGAGGTGAGCTGTAGTGGATCTCAGTGAACCCTTGGGTGTTGCTGTTCAGGAAAGCTCCCCCCAACCATTTTTTTTTGCATGAAGCATCCCATCTCAGGAATCAAAAAGTTATTCCTTTAACAATATGCTGTTCATATTTCCCTTGTGTTATTCTTCATCTTGACTCTGCTCATCAGATAGCTAAGAGGTTTAAGACTCATTCTTTGAAATACAGTAAATGACAGCTGGTTGTGAGGACAGGTTTACATAGTAACCAAGGAAAGCCTGGGCCTTGAGCAAACCTTAGACCACAGAAATTCATATACAGCTGTTGTAAAAAAAAAAAAATACGAGATCCTTGGAAGCTCTCGAACAAGGAGGATTTGTCTTTGAACAGCTGATGATGCCAAGAGAAGGAAAAGTTTCTGATTAGCACATCTACCCTAAGGAATCACCTGTGCTGACATGAAACTAAATCATGTCAAAGGTTAACAAAAGGGAGCACTAACTCCTTCCCAAAAAAGCAATGCTTTGATCCTCTTAGGCCAATGAGTTTGTTCCCAATGGAAGAAGAGGTTTAAAAAAACTGGTTCAATTTAAAGAGGAAGTTTGCAGAAGGAAGTTTATGATAAGCAAACTAATCAAGACAGGGAAAAAATGTGTCTATTATATCTGTATTATTACTATTACTGTACTCTAAAGAACTCAGATAATGGCAGATGTATAACTAAAATCTGCATGATGAGCTGCCGCCAAATCAAGGGAAAATGAAGTCAAAATGTGCAGCTTTGCTCTGCCCTCCCCCCATGCTCCAGGACTGAGCTCCACACAAATATGAGCTTTGTTTAAAAGTGGCTTTGACAAAGATACGACTGTACTTTCAAGCAGAAATGAAACGATCTTGGATTCTGTCATCAAATGATTGTGGCTTTGGACAAATTATTCAAGCTTTCTGGGTCCTAGGTTTTTCTTGTTGAAAAATGATCAGAGAGCTATTTGGTCACCAATAGACTCTTTTTGATCAGAGCATAAGAAAAAAAAATAGAGAGAGACAAGGGAGGAGAGAACTAAACTATATCTTCAAAAAAATCCTTATGGACATCAATGTCCTCAAATGTCACATTTATCAGGCCGGCGCCGCGGCTCACTAGGCTAATCCTCCGCCTAGCGGCGCCGGCACACCGGGTTCTAGTCCCGGTCGGGGCGCCGGATTCTGTCCCGGTTGCCCCTCTTCCAGGCCAGCCCTCTGCTGTGGCCAGGGAGTGCAGTGGAGGATGGCCCAGGTGCTTGGGCCCTGCACCCCATGGGAGACCAGGAAAAGCACCTGGCTCCTGGCTCCTGCCATCGGATCAGCGCGGTGCGCCGGCCGCAGCGCGCTGGCTGCGGCGGCCATTGGAGGGTGAACCAACGGCAAAGGAAGACCTTTCTGTCTCTCTCTCTCACTGTCCACTCTGCCTGTCAAAAATAAATAAATAAATAAAAATAAAAAAAAATGTCACATTTATCTTCCCTAGAAAATGCTCTTTCCTTCCTGATCCCTGCTAAAAATCAAGTGTTTCATTTATTAGCATCAGACAAATATATTTTGCAAATTTTCATTTTCAAAAGTAGCCCTAGTGTGCCAGTAGTGGAGAGAAACTTAAACTTTTCAAAATTAGCTTTCCAAAGGGAAACCAAAGAGGATGAGTGTCGTCTACAAATTAAAATTAGAAAGCTGGTCATATTCTTGCCACTGATGAACTAATACACTTGTGCTAAATTCTGCCTGTTAAAAAATAATAGGGCCTCCCTGCCCCTCAAAATTGGGCATCAAATTTCACAGGATGCTCCCTAGGGAACTCTAGTAGTAGTGAGAGACAAATGGAATAGATGTTAGGTTAATGCCACCTCCACCAGACATGCAGCTCTCTACAGTCTGTAACCAATTTAGACTGGCCCCTTTACTCTGGTCTAAATCTAGCTTGGTGTTGAAATTCCCAAGTGCTTTCCACTTTTGTACACAGTCATTTGCCAATGCTCCCCTCTCCAAGGGGCTGCAAAGTGTGAAATCCCAACTTGCAAAGCTAAACTTAGTAGCCAGGCTGACTCTGCCATACCTGGTAACAACTGTGTACTGTCAGAGATGGCAGCTGCATTCTGCACCATTCAGAGTAAATTAGCAGGTAGGCAGAGACCATGAGAGGGCATACAGTTCTCTTCTGGCTTTATATTTCCACAACATAGTGTGACTCTACTATTATTCCATCATGGTGATTTAAGTTGTGTCTTTATGTAACACTCAGATTTTACAGAGTCTGAGGTTCTTAAAATTTTAGCTCTTAGTAGCCATACGTGGATTTCATCAGAGATTAGCACTTATACCCCAGAACTTCTTAAAGACCCATATCTACCCTCATTCCTGGCTCTCCCTTTTGCACCCACAGTATTGAATGCACTTTACAGTTGAGAAGTCATGGCTGGATAAGTGAAGGAACTGATTATCATTTCAACAGCAGTGAATAGCAGGATATCCAATGTCGTGTTGCTGAATCGCATGAAGACTGACTGCAAATCCATTCCCTGCCCTCCTGACCTCCCCAACCTAAATTTCAAGATATTAAAACTGCTTTTGAAGCACTGGCTTAGATGAAGATTCCTAATTTCTGATCAGTTTACTCACCTGGAAAACAACAAGCCTCTTTCATCACAGCTACCCCATGGGATTCAGATCTTCACTGAACATTAACCAAAGCACACAGTATAGATTACACTAAAATAGCAGCATAGCCCCTCACAATTCCCAATGGTAACATAAATGGAGATGCATTTAAGCAGATGTGTCATGATGGTGACTCACATGGTATTTAATCTTTAGGAAAATACACTGAGTGTTGTCATCATCGCAAACTTACTGTAAAGAAAAGATTTTTCCATTTATATTAAATTATATTATATCCCTCAATGTATTACTTAACATATATTACTGCTCTAAGAGGCAGCTAGAGTAACCAGTGGGCACAATTTGAATATATCCTTCTATCTAAAATGCTGACTTGAGCCGGCGCCGTGGCTCAATAGGCTAATCCTCCACCTTGCGGCGCCGGCACACCGGGTTCTAGTCCCGGTCGGGGCGCCGGATTCTGTCCCGGTTGCCCCTCTTCCAGGCCAGCTCTCTGCTATGGCCAGGGAGTGCAGTGGAGGATGGCCCAGGTGCTTGGGCCCTGCACCCCATGGGAGACCAGGAAAAAGCACCTGGCTCCTGGCTCCTGCCAGGATCAGCGCGGTGCGCCGGCTGCAGCGGCGGCCATTGGAGGGTGAACCAACGGCAAAAAAGGAAGACCTTTCTCTCTCTGTCTCTCTCTCACTGTCCACTCTGCCTGTCAAAAAAAAAAAAAATAAAATAAAATAAAATAAAATGCTGACTTGGCATTTTCCTACCCCAACCCTTCCCCAAAATTGCCCAGTATGCAAAGAGAAATGTTATTTACATGTAGATATACTCTGTTTTAAGATGAAAAGAATGGTTCTTCACTTTTTAATACATTTAACCATATAAAATTGTCATTTTTGAAGGTCAAAATCTCTCACATATCAGCAATTTCCTATCATTCAATCTAGTACCAAGATTCAGTACATGAATTCTTTAAATAGTAAACTCTACTAACATGGTTAAAAATAATTTGGTTTATAAAAATGTACTTCTCATACATTTCAGAATCATGGGTTGTATAAAGCAAGGTATATTGTGAAAGGCTATGTATTATGTATTAAGCAGCAAATATTAAGGTAATCAAGTAAAGATGGATTAATCTAGCCTAACCTTTCCATCCATGCCAAATCTGAAGCTGAGGACTCATAACTGGGTTTGATTGCTGCAGATCCCATTGTACTTACTAAGTAGCTACAAGGGGTCCATTTAATGCATTTAAATGGTTATATTTAGTAACACATTTTATTCAACTGCATTTGTACAAAAAAAGAACTTTTTTAACAAAATGAAGAATTGTGTGGAAGAAAAAAACTAAATTTCTTTCTTTTGAAATCATTAATATTTGCAATAGATTCATATTGTATAAAGACAGAAACATATGTGCATTAATATTTAGCATGTTATTTTTTATTCCTGAACAGTAAATGCTGTTTGTTTGCTGGTAACAAATATCTATTGTCTGAAACATGTAAAAAGCAATACATTACTCTTCATCACAATATAAATTGTAACAACTGCAAATTTGTGGTACTTATCATTTTGAGGTCTCATTATTTTTCCTTATTCCCTAATCTCCCAGTTTTTATTCTCTCCCCCATTGCAAACTGATTGTTGCATTTGTTTATTTTTTTTATTTAGTAGCAAGAAATGAAAAATGCATAACTGTCAGCTGCCATTGAGGTTAACCGAGGGGAGAGTGAGATGGCTTCTCAACTGCCAGTGGCTTTCACCATTCCCCACTCCCCAACCAGGTGGATTTTGTTTTTAGTGGATTTTCTATTTTGTACTGTCTTTAAGTGATCTTCACAGCAATGCTGTTAATGAATGGAGGTATGAGGAAGTCTGTTTTACAACAGAGGACACAGGCACAGCAAGATTCAGGAGGCATTCATGGTTACAAAGAGGCAGAGTGAACATCACACTGTTAAGTTTCTGTTTGCTCATTTAATGCCCATTCCATCATGCTTGCTTTCTGAAAGCTGAGTAGATATTGCAAATCTATCCATTCTGTAATACTCCAAGTTCTACAAACAACGATTGAGCTCTGTAGGTGATTGACACCTTATGTCTAATAATTCAAAACAAATAAATACAGTTCTGCCATCTCTTAAAATAATTGCATAGCTGCAGTGAGACACATTACCCAGATTATAGGGAAGTTTACGCAAAGATCCTGCAGCTTTAACTTATACAAATGAAGGTAAAGGGCAGAAGTATGAATGGACTATCAGCCACAATACAAACACCAATCTTCTGATATTTTATTTAATGTTCACAGTGACTGTTTCTTCTTCATATGTAAGATTGTTTTCTCTGCCCTTTCCTCCCTAGAAATGAGAACACCTCCTGTTAGGTAAAAATAATGTTTGTATTTAAAATTGTATAGTGCCTTAAAAGTACACAGCAACTCCAATTGTGCTCTATAATAGATGCTAGGACATCATGAGGGAAAAAGTTAACCACTAGAGAGGCTCCCTCTAGCCACAGAGAATGAATTGTATTTGCACAAAAAATGGAGAAAATTTGGAACATATGTAGATTAGGAAAAGAAAGCACATATAACAAATATTAGGTGAGAAGATTTTGAAGAATAACTTAAGCAATCCCAGGTATTACAATTCATGTTCTTTTTTTCTTTTTTTAAAGATTTATTTATTTATTTGAAAGTCAGAGTTACACAGAGAGAGGAGAAGCAAAGAGAGAGAGAGAGAGAGAGAGAGAGAGAGAGGAGAGAGATGGAGAGATCTTCCATCCCATGGTTCACTCCCCAATTGGCTGCAATGTCTGGAGCGGTGCCGATCCGAAGCCAGGAGCCAGGAGCTTCTTCTGGGTCTCCCATGCAGGTGCAGGGGCCCTAGGACTTGGGCCACCTTCTACTGCCTTCCCAGGCCATAACAGAGAGCTGGATCTGAAGTGGAGCAGCCAGGTCTCGAACCGGCACCCATATGGGATTCCAGCGCTTCAGGCCATGGTGTTAACCCGCTGCGCCACAGCACTGGCCCCTGCAATTCATTTTCATGTCAAGTATTTGTTGATTGAATCATACGTAGACATGGAGGAGAATGAGAGAAACAGATTACACAACATACTGGATTAGATTCTGTAATGATCTAAATTTTACAATCAAAAACTTACCATCTGGCAAAAATGATAAAAATGAAATCCATTCATTCAATAAACATTGATTCAGCTCACAGTCTTTGCCCTGGTGAAGGTTATAGCCTACTGAGATGGACAACAGCACTCAGATATTTGCAAGAATCCTGCATGATACATGAGGATAGGGTTCTTGTGTACATATAAAGTGGAAGGGATGCTGCCTGACCTGGCCTACAATGGAAGGGAAGACTTTACTGAGGAAATGATATCTAAGCTAAAATCCAATGGATGAATAAAGGGAAAGAGTAAGGCAAAGGCTCCATAGCAAGAAAGTGTGTGTGAAGGATCTGAGATCAAACATACTTGGCACACTTGATGAGCAGTGAGTAAACAGAAGGCAGCTCCAGAAGGCTGAGAAGGTTGACAGTGACTGGAACATCAGGGTTCTCTAGGCAATGCTATAGATTTTTAACTTTACAATAAGCATGGGGAAGAGAACCCTGGCAACAGTATAGAGGATGGATTCAAGAAGGGGAAGAGTACAGGGAAATCAGTTGAGAGGCTATGCAATGGTCCAGAAGAAAGATGATCATGCCTTAGATTTACCAACAATTAAGTGTTAGTGGGTAGGGATAAAGAAAAGTGGAGAGCTCTGAGAAAGATTTAGGAAATAAAACCAGCATTACTTGGTGATGAGTAGGAGAAGCAGTGAAAGTAAGAAAAGTAAAGTCTCAAATGACTTGTAGATCTCTGTTTGGAATTAGGAACTGGTGGTTCTATTCACTGACAGAAAACAAGGGGGAGAAATCAGGTCAAGGGTGACATGAATTCCATTTGGGACATGCTTAGCACAAAGTTCCTTTGAGACATCCAAATGCAGATGTTACGTAAGTACTTCAATATGTGGGTCTGGGACTCAGAAGACTGATTTGTGCTGAAGACACAAATTTGGGAGTTTTTAGTAGGTGAGATTGCCCAGGAAGGGATTGTAGAGTAGAGTGAAGAAAGAATGACAATAATGTAACATAGAATATGCCCAAATATGCTTCTCTTCTGATTTTGGAGGGTTAGTCACTTGTCAAGAAGGTTAGAAAAGAATATTAGGTTTAAGAGTTCTCAAACTAAGGCAGACTTGGAAGCAGAAGTAGAAGAGTGAATCAGAGCCAAAATCCTTGGGAGACAGGTAAGACTCCAGGATAGGACAACAAATACAATCAGTATGTACACAGGTTAGGATCAGGATCATAGATAAGAGAAATAGAGCAAATAGAAGCCAGAAGCCAATGTAACAATGAGGTATAGGTCAGGAAGTGGGTCCAGAGTGATTGCCATGAACAACAGTGAGTTGTAAATTACAAATATGAGGTTGTGTTGACCACGGTCCTAGCAGAAAACAGGCGACAACCTTAAAAAGGTGAAAAAGATATTTTAGTGGAGGGACTATTTATGAAGGGGTGGGCAGGATTGAGGCAACAAAATGTCCAGGACCTAGCAGCAGCAGGAAGTAGTACCAACAACCCTAGGCTTGCAGGGTGAAGGGGAAGAGGAGCTATGATTGGAATCTGAGCCTTGAGAAAGAAACCAACAATGTGGCCTTATTTAGAGAATAAATCCAATAGGGAGGGTCTGGTGCCATCGCAGCATAGCTGGTGGAGTCACCACCTGCAATACTAGCATCCCATGTAGGTGCCAGTTCCAGTCCTGGCTACTCCACCTCTGATCCAGCTCTCTTTTGATGTACGTGGGAAGGCACAGAAGATGGCTCAGGTCTTTGGGCCCCTGCACCCATGTGGGAAATCTGGAAGAAGCCCCTGGCTTCGGATCAGCCCAGATCCTGCCATTGCAGCCATTTGGGGAGTGAACCAGCAGATGGAAGACTTCTCTTTCTCTCTCTCCGTCTCTACCTCTCTCTGTAACTCTGCCTTTCAAATGAATAAAATAAATCTTAAAAAAAAAAGAAAGTCTCTCTTTGCCTCTCCCTCTCTCTCTGTAACTCTGCCTTTCAAATAAATACATAAATTAATCTTTAAAAAAAGTAGGGAACTGGAGGAAAAAATACCCTAAACACTTCCTCCTCTAATTTCCATTCTGCTGTATAAATGGAATCCATTTGGAAGCCAGAAAGCAAGCAAGCCCAGCTGATGAGCTTTGTAGAGGTCACCAATTCAAGTAAAGAGAAAGGTTTATGAATGGATATGATGGAGAAAACAGAGAATGTCCAACCAAGAAGTAAATAGGCATGTTGAGATGGCTTAAAAATCAGATTTGGGGTTTACTGGATAAGATTTTACCATTAAAGAGATAAAACACACTACATATTGTTTAAGTCTTATAATTCAGAGTCAAATCAAGAAGAAAAAAAAAGAAAGAAAAGAAAAACAAGATTGCCCTAGTCATTTCAAGTAGAGGTAGTCTAATACAAAGAATTGATAATGAATGCAATCAAAACAAATAGAGATGGGGCTGGCACAGTGGCGTAGTGGATAAAGCCACCACCTGCAGTGCCAGCACTCCAATTGGGCACTGGTTTGAGTCCCAGCTACTCCACTTCCGATCCAGCTCTCTGCTGTGGCCTGGGAAAGCAGTAGAAGATGGCCCAAGTCCTTGGGCCCCTGCACCCGTGTGGGAGACCTGGAAGAAGCTCCTGGCTCCTGGCTTAGGATCGGCACAGCTCCAGGCATTGCGGCCATCTGGGAAGTGAACCAGTGGATGGAAGACCTCTCTCTCTCTCTCTCTCTCTCTCTCTCTCCCTCTCTCTCTCTCTCTCTCTTTCTGCCTCTGCCTCTCTGTAACTCTGCCTTTCAAATAAATAAATAAAGCTTTTTAACAAATAGGGATAGTGAAGCAGCCTAGAGATCAGCAAAAGCAGAAAGAGGCCACTAACCCTATGGTTCGAGTATAATGGGGGGAGGTGATATCACCAGAGCACAAAGCTGGGATCTTTTTTGTTTCTGAGAAATGAAGGGGTTACCTTATAGAATCTGAGACTCAATAGAAAGGGCTCTCTGATGGGAACTACAAATCATGGAGGAGAAAGGTTTTGAGCCATTTGTAGTAACGCTTGCTATGATTAGTTAACAATGTCTTCAGTGGTAGAAGAAAATAATGGAGACCTGCATATTACATATGCATTTTTGACTATGAACATGGATTTATTGCCTTAAATCTATACAGCATGGGGATATAAAGTATTAGTTTAAGACCTAGGGACAGAATTCCTTTCAGGAAAATTGTCTATCTGGTAAAGCACTGTAAAGGGCCATTTTAATTTAGAAAGATAACCCACAGACAGCTCAGTTGGACTAGAAGCAAAAAAAGTACAGATAAACTGTGACATCAGAAATGAACAGGCATTTGGAGACTGTTGGACATGAACCATGGATGAAAGTAAAGAGTACAAAGTAGAGAGGGGCCTAGCAATAGGGAAGGATAAGATAACCAGTGAAGATTCTTTCCCCAGAAACACAGAAATGGTTTATGTTCAATTTTAAGACTTTTTGTATGATCCTTAAAATGTAACTCACACACACATACACACACACAAAGCGAAACATAGAGCAAAAATTGTGAATTTAATAAAAGCAGGAACATGGATCCAAAGCTAAAAAATGAAATACAAGACTTTCCTTTACTCTGAATTTTAATCTTAGATTCTATAACTCTTTAGATGACTGACTGGCAACAGACTAATTAGAAGTCTAAATCAAACCCTTCAAAATTTAACATTTCAAACTACTAAAATATCTAATATTTGTTCACCAATCTACTATGTTTGTAGGTAATCTTGAAATCTGCTGGCTAATTCTGATATAATTCATAATCTCAAGTTTAGACTTGAAGGGTAGAAAATATTCTGGAGAATAAGAGACATTGACTTAAACCTTTGAAGAATTTCCACATCAAAGTCAGAGAAACTTAACCTGCATGGATTCAATGGACAGAACTAAGATCAATAAATTAAATTTAAAGGTAGTAGGGTTTACAAGCAAAAAAAATTGGCTTGTACTTCTAGTAACAGAGATTCCTTAAAATAGGACAGGCTTTCTTGCAAAGTAGAATATTACTGAAACAGTTAAAGCAGAGATAATGATAATAATAATTATTGCTAACATATCTTCAATTTTTGTGTGAAATACTATGCTTCACATTCTACATGTATTTTACTTAAATTTCACAAAAGCCTGCAAAGCATATATTATTATTATTCTCATTTTTTCTATAAGATGCTGAGGTTAAGAAAGGTTAAAATAACTTGTCCTAAGTAATACAGCGAAAAAGTGATGGAAAGGAAATTATCACCCAAGTGATTCCAGAACCACATGCTACCATTATGTTATACTGTATATCAAATGCTATAGAAGTGACTCAGATATTGAGTAAAAAACTAAGGTGACCTGAGAGTGCATGTGGACATAAAGGTGTGTGTGTATGCATATATATATATATATATATATATATATACCCAGTATATGTATGCATCAAATATTTCTATAAATAAAATATCTACATGTATATATATATTATCTCATACACATTATATATATATAGATACAGATACAAGTATATACATACATATAATTATATGCATGTATATATATATGGAGAGATATAAAAACTAGCATGTATATACACACAGAGAGAGTGTATGTATAGGTCTATACCTCCATAGTAGAACACTATAGGGAAAAAACTTCTTAATCCATGGGAAAAAATGAGTAAAAGATAGTCCCCTCAATGGGAAAATATCAACACAAATTGAAATTGATATAAACTGAGAGGTGTTTTGTAAAATGTTGACTTGCAAGACATGGGAAATGACTAAGTCCTATGAAGTTGACCAAGGTAGAACTAGGTTGCTGGAAATGATGAGCAAAATATCAATCACCCCAATTGTGCTGTAACTGGACTGTGTGGGATACTGAATCAGAAAAAGAAGAGATCTACAAGACATCTAAAAATAGACAAGTCATTAGTCATTTCTTATGAACAAAACAGTTTTTTTAATTATGAAATATTATAAACCTATAGAGAAATGTAAAGAACTATTAAGAAAGAGAAAAACATGTTAATTATGAACCCATTACTATGCTTTGGCAAGTCTTGCCATATTAGCTTCAGATTTTTTTAAGAGATATGGAACATTTAGGCAGTTGAAGCCATTACATGCTTCTCGAGGATCCTATTTCCTTACCTTAACTTCTGAGAACTAAAATTGTCTGCCCAAATCCTAAGCTTGGACATTGAGGACTGAAGTTAACTTCCCATTTGCCCCCATGTAGCTTACTTTCTACATAAACATGATTAATCTCCCAAGACACTCTAGTCCAGAAAAATGGCTTGATTGTTTATTATAAGAACTTCCTCAAATACTCATCAACTTTTCAAGGGAAAGTATCAATAGATTGTGCCTTAAAACACTTTAAATACCTCCCCTCAAAATCCTTCTCTTGCTGTTTCCACTAGTCCTAGACTGTTGTAGCATGACCCCTACCCAATCCTAAATGCCCCCACATTGAAAGACTCATTTTTAACCTAACTTCCAATTCTCAATAAATTCTGACCTTGCCTTTCTCCAAGATATGAACAAAGCTTTGAGTAGTTAGTGTTCTCTCATTATGTTAAGCAAAAAACTCAACAGGTTGTATTGCTAATATTTGAAGAGTCAGCCCTTAGTACTACTATTCTGGATTTGGTGGTTATAATCACAATGTATACTTTCATTTTTTAAACAGATTTTGTGTATTTCATATGAAAAATTATAAGAAGATAACCATACTTCCCCTCCTCCTCCCTCCCTCCTTCAATCCCTCTCCTTTTTTCCCTTACTTTTTTCTTTAATTGTTGCAAAAAAATAATTTCTTTTTCTCTTTTTGACAGGTAGAGTGGACAGTGAGAGAGAGAGACAGAGAGAAAGGTCTTCCTTTGCCGTTAGTTCACCCTCCAATGGCCACCGCGGCTGGCACGCTGCGGCCGGCGCACCGTGCTGATCCGATGGCAGGAGCCAGGTACTTATCCTGGTCTCCCATGGTGTTTAGGGCCCAAGTGCTTGGGCCATCCTCCACTGCACTCCCTGGCCACAGCAGAGAGCTGGCCTGGAAGAGGGGCAACCGGGACAGAATCCGGCGCCCCAACCGGGACTAGAACCCGGTGTGCCGGCGCCACAAGGCGGAGGATTAGCCTAGTGAGCCGAGGCACCAGCCTTCAAAAAAATAATTTCAATCAACTCTATAATGATTGGCTTAATGCACTACTAACCATAATATTCAACAAGTAAAAAGTAGAAAGACCACAGATCCACAGGAGTATAAATAAGAGCTAAAAGCAACAATCAAATCACAAGATGTACATTTAATTCCTATTTTTTGTATTCTATATTTTTAAACTTTTATTTAATAAATATAAATTTCCAAAGTACAGTTTATGGATTACAATGGCTTTTTCCCTCCATAATTTCCCTCCCACCCCCAACTCTCCCATCTCCCACTCCCTCTCCCCTTCCATTCACATCAAGATTCATTTTCAATTTTCTTTATATACAGAAGATCAACTTAGTATATATTAAGTAAAGATTTCATCAGTTTGCACCCACACAGAAACACAAAGTGTAAAATACTATTTGAGTACAGTTATAGCATTAATTCACATTAAACAACACATTAAAGACAGAGATCCTACATGGGGAGTAATTGCACAGTGACTCCTGTTGTTGACTTAACAATTGACACTCTTGTTTATGGCATCAATAATCACACAAGGCTCTTGTCATGAGTTGCCAAGGCTATGGAAGCCTTTTGAGTTCGCTGACTCTGATCATATTTAGACAAGGTCGTAGTCAGAGTGGAAGTTCTCTCCTCCCTTCAGAGAAAGGTACCTCCTCTTTGATCACCCTGTTCTTTCCACTGGGATCTCACTCGCACAGATCTTTCATTTAGGTCTTTTTTTTTTTTTTTTGCCAGAGTGTCTTGGCTTTCCATGCCTAAAATACTCTCATGGGCTCTTCAGCCATATCCGAATGCCTTAAGGGCTGATTCTGAGGCCAAAGTGCTGTTTAGGACATCTGCCATTCTATGAGTCTGCTGTGTATCCCGCTTCCCATGTTGGATCATTTTCTCCTTCTTTCTTTCAGATAGTATTAGCAGACACTAGTCTTGTTTATGTGATCTGTTTTATTCTTAGACCTATCATTATGATCAATTGTGAACTGAAATTGATCACTTGGACTAGTGAGATGGCATTGGTACATACAATCTTGATGGGATTGAGTTGGAATCCCCTGGCATGTTTCTAACTACCATTTGGGGCAAGTCAGATTGAGCATGTCCCAAATTGTACATTGTATTCTATATTACTATCACAATTTTTCACCACATATGTATGTACCTACAAGTGATATCTAATATCATTTTGCAATGCATGCTTTTAAACAATATACATTTGGTACTGGCACTGTGGCGTAGCAGGTAAAGCTGCCACCGGCAGTACCGGTATCCCATATTTGTGCTGGTTTGAGTCCCGACTGCTCCACTTCCAATCCAGCTCTTTACTATGGCCTGGGAAAGCAGTAGAAGATGGGCCAAGTCCTTGGGCCCCTGCATCTGAGTGGGAGACCCAGAAGAATCTCCTGGCTCCTGGCTTCCGATTGGCACAGCTCTGCCCATTGCAGCCATCTGGGGAGTGAAGCAGCAGATGGAAAACTCTGCCTCTGGCTCTCTGTAACTCTGCCTTTCAAATAAATAAAATAAATTTTTAAAAAAATATATAATTAATGTATATACCGTTCTGTAATTTATTATGATGGTGGTTCTTATTAAGTATGTGATATCTGTCATTAATTTTCACTGTTGTGTTTCATTTTTTAAATGTACAATTGTTATTATTTTATTTGAATACGTCTGTTCTAACTCATACCTGCAACTCATTTATTTTTGCTGGGATTAATTTGCTAGGATTTATTACAATAATCTCATCTGTTATTTTCTTTAGCTTTTTTCAATCTTTTACTAAATTTTATTCGGCTTTTAATTTCCTCTAATTATTTTTATTGACTAAGAAATTCACTTATCTTTCACTTCTTTAATGGCTGGCTTGTAAGTGAATTCTATCTACTGACTTTCCCTCCCAGAGTTTTCAACTACAGTTCATTTTAATATTCTTTTCTGTACCTTTTATATGTCTGCTTAACTTATTAAAAATAGGAAATACAGTTATAACAAACATTTTAATGTTCTGATCTGTTAATTCTAATACCTGTTTCATGGATCAATTTTGATTGTTGGCTTTTTTTCTTCTCTTCATTATTGGCCACATATCTTGGTTTGTATGCCATATATTGTGGATTTTAACTTGTTGGGAGCTAAATACATGTCTCTTCCTATAAATCTTTGTATGTTCTGTGTTTGGATGTGGTTAAGTTATTTTGGTTACATTGACCTTTTCAGGTCTTTTTTTTTTAACTTTCATTTAATGAATATAAATTTCCAAAGTACAGCTTATGGATTACAATGGCTTGCCCCCCATAACGTCCCTCCCACCTGCAACCCTCCCCTTTCCCACTCCCTCTCCCCTTCCATTCACATCAAGATTCATTTTCGTTTCTCTTTATATACAGAAGATCAGTTTAGCATACATTAAGTAAAGATTTCAACAGTTTGCTCCCACACAGAAACATAAAGTGAAAAATACTATTTGAGAATTAGTTATAGCATTAAATCTCAATGTACAGCACACTAAGGACAAAGATCCTACATGAGGAGTAAGTGCACAGTGACTCCTGTTGTTGACTTAACAAATTGACACTCTTGTTTATGGCATCAGTAATCAACCTAGGCTCTTGTCATGAGCTGCCAAGGCTATGGAAGCCCCCTGAGTTCACTGACTATGATAATTTTTAGACAAGGCCATGGTCAAAGTGTAAGTGCTCTCCTCCCTTCAGAGAAAGGTACCTCCTTCTTTGATGACCCATTCTTTCCACTGGGATCTCACTCGCAGAGATCTTCCATTTAGTTTTTTGTTTGTTTGTTTGTTTGTTTTGTTTTTGTTTTTTTTTGTTTTTTTTGTTTTTTTTTTTTTTTTTGCCAGAGTGTCTTGGCTTTCCATGCCTAAAATACTCTCATGGGCTCTTCAGCCATATCCGCGTGCCTTAAGGGCTGATTCTGAGGCCAGAATGCTATTTAGGACATCTGCCATTCTACGAGACTGTTGTGTATCCCACTTCCCATGTTGGATCCTTCTCTCCCTTTTTCATTCTATCAGTTAGTATTTGCAGACACTAGTCTTGTTTGTGTGATCCCTTTAACTCTTTATTTATTTATTTATTTTTTGACATGCAGAGTGGACAGTGAGAGAGAGAGACAGAGAGAAAGGTCTTCCTTTTTGCCATTGGTTCACCCTCCAATGGCCGCCATGGCCGGTGTGCTGGGGCCGGCGCATCACGCTGATCCGAAGGCAGGAGCCAGGTGCTTCTCCTGGTCTCTCGTGTGGGTGCAGGGCCCAAGGACTTGGGTCATCCTCCACTGCACTCCTGGGCCATAGCAGAGAGCTGGCCTGGAAGAGGGGCAACCAGGACAGAATCCGGCACCCTGACTGGGACTAGAACCCGGTGTGCCGGTGCCGCAAGGAGGAGGATTAGCCTATTGAGCTACAGCACTGGTCACCCTTTGACTCTTAGACCTATCAGTGTAAACAATTGTGAAATGAAATTGATCACTTGGACTAGTGAGATGGCATTGGTACATGCAATCTTGATGGGATTGTATTGGAATCCCCTGGCACATTTAGGGTGTTGTATTTTATCAAATGCTTTCTCTGCATTTATTGAGAAAGCATATGGTTTTTCTTCTGCAGTCTGTTAATGTGGTGTATCACATTGATTGATTTGTGAACATTGACACATCCGTGCATACCAGGGATAAATCCCACTTGGTCTGGGTGGATAATCTTTCTGATGTGTTGTTGCATTCTATTGGCCAGATTTTTATTGAGGATTTTTGTGTCTATGTTCATCAGGGATATTGGTCTGTAATTTTCTTTCAATGCTGTCTTTTTTTCCGGCTTAGGGATTAAGGTGATGCTGGCTTCATAGAAAGAATTTGGGAGGATTCCTTCTCTTTCAATTCTTTTGTATAGCTTGAGAGGAATTAGAGTTAGTTCTTCTTTAAATGTCTGGTAGAATTTAGCAGTGAATCCATCTGTTCCTGGACTTTACTTTGTTGGTAAGGCCTTTATTACTCTTTCAATTTCTGTCTCAGTTATGGGTCTGTTTAGGTTTTCTATGTCTTCATGGTTGAATTTAGGTACGTTGCATGTGTCCAGGAATCTATCCATTTCTGATAGATTTCCCTGTTTGCTGGCATACAAGTCCTTGTAGTAATTTCTGAGGATTCTTTTTATTTCTGTGGTGTCTGTTGTTATGTTTCCTTTTTCATCTCTGATTTTATGGATTTGTGTCTTTTCTTTATTTAGCTAGTTGGGCCAGTGGTGTGTCAATTTTTTTTTTTTTGTTTTTTTTTTTTTTTTGTTTTGTTTTGTTTTTCAAAAACCCAGCTCTTCGTTTGGCTGATTTTTTGTAATGTTTTTTTGGATTCAATCCTATTGATTTCTTCTCTGATTTTAATTATTTCTCTTCTCCTACTAGATTTGGGTCTGGTTTGCTGCAGTTTTTGTAGATCCTTGAGATGCATTGAAAGCTCATTTATTTGGTGCCTTTCCAATTTCTTGATGTAGGCTCCTATTGCTATAAACTTTTCTCTTAACACTGCTTTCGATGTATCCCATAAGTTTTGATATGTTGTGTTGTTATCTTCATTTACTTCCAGAAAGTTTTTGATTTCTCTTTTGATTTCGTCTATGACCCAGTGTTCATTCAGGAGCATATTATTCAGTCTCCATGTGTTTGCATATACTCTAGGGATTCCTCAGCTGCTAGTTCCCAGCCTCATTCCACTCTGGTCTGAGAAGCTACATGGTATTATTCTAATTATTTTGAATTTGCTGAGACTTGCTTTATGGCCCAGTATGTGGTCAATCTTAGAGTAGGTTCCATGTACTGCTGAGAAGGATGTAAATTCTTTAAGTGTAGGATGAAAAGTTCTGTAGATATCTGTTAGATCCATTTGGGCTATATTGTCAATTAAATCTGCTGTTTCCTTGTTGATTTTCTGTCCGGGTGACCTATCTATTTCTGAGAGTGGAGTATTGAAGTCCCCTAGTGCTATTGTATTGGAGTCTAAGTCTCCCTTTAATTCCCTTAACATATCTTTTAAATAAACTGGTGCTCTGTAATTAGGTGCATATACATTTATAATGGTTACATCTTCCTGTTGAATTGATCCTTTAATCATTATATAGTGCCCCTCTTTGTCCCTCTTAACAGTTTTTGTGTTAAAGTTTATTTTGTCTGATATTAAGATGGCTACACCAGCTTTTTTTGGTTTCTGTTGGCATGGAATATCTTTTTCCAACCTTTCACTTTCAGTCTGCATGCATCTTTGTTGGAAGGATGTGTTTCTTGTAAGCAGCAAATAGATGGGTTTTATATCTTAATCCATTCAGCCAATCTGTGTCTTTTAACTGGAGAGTTGAGGCCATTAACGTTCAATGTGACTATTGATAAGTAGTAATTTTGCCCTGCCATTTTCCCAAAGATATTTTCTAATATATGCTTTGAACTTCCTGTGATTTTTTTACTGTGAGGTTTTCTTCCTTTACCTTCTTTCATATTGATGGCCATGTTTTTGTGTGTAACATGTCTTTAAGCTTCTTTTGCAGAGCTGGACAAGTGGGGACAAATTCTTTCAATTTCTGTTTGCTATGAAAGGTCTTTATTTCACCTTCATTCACAAATGAGAGCTTTGCAGGATATAATATTCTGGGCTGGCAGTTTTTCTCTCTTAGTACCTGGGCTATGTCTCGTCATTCCCTCCTAGCTTGTAGGGTTTCTGATGAGAAGTCAGCTGTGAGTCTGATTGGAGATCCTCTGAGAGTAATCTGACGTTTCTCTCTTGCACAATTTAGGATCTTTTCTTTCTGTTTCACTGTGGTGAGTTTGATTACCACATGTCGCGGTGAGGATCTCTTTTGGTCATGTTTACTAGGGGTTCTATGAGCTTCCTGTACTAGGATATGTGGGGAGCAACTCTGACTAGACTGTTACTGGAATTAAGACTTATTCTATGCATCTGCTCTCCCACAATATGGCGCTGGGAGAGGAGGAAACAGCTTCTACACAGCTGCCTCCAGTTCAACCAATAAACAGCAGGACCTGCTCCTGATTGGAGGAGAGCAGCGTACTCGGCGTGTGGGTAGCAGAGTTGGGATTGGTGGAAGAGGACTATAAAGGAGGAGAGAGACAACATGCACCAGGAACATCTATCTGAAGGAACACCTGTGCAGCCCCCGAGAGAGCCGGCCGGCGGTGTGCTGCTCCCCCGCGGAAGTGGGGAAAGTGGCAGGGGGAACCGCCCTTCCATGGAGGTGGAAGGGTCGGTAGCCAACCCGGGAAGAACCAGCAGCAAACCGGGGGAGGGCCGAGCAGGCAAAAGAACAACGCAGGGTTTAGTGTCGTTCCTCCACGAAGAGGGGGAGCGACATAATGGTGCCGTGACTCGGATAGGAAACCTAGGGGGGAAGAAATGGGAAGAAGTGGGAAAATACCGGAGAGAGAGACTAGCAAAGAGCCTAGGGAAAAGCCGGACGGAAAAGGTGCTGGAAGAAGCTATTGAAAGCCTAGGCATAGACTCGGATACGGACTGTGGGAAAGAAGTTAGGATTGAAAGTGAAAGTGAAAGCAAGAAGAAACTTAGACTCGGATGTGGACTATGGCGGGGAAGCTAGGAGATTAAAAGTGAAAGTGAAAGCTAGAACAAAGAGACTTGGATACTGACTGTGGGGAGAAGCCAGGAGAAATGAGAGGGGAATATTGTTGGCAGAAAAGTTAGGAAACATACCGGGTAGAGAAAAATATGTTAGGGAGGATGAAGCCGCGGGGGCAGGCTGAGGCGGAGATGTAAGCTAGATTGGGATTCGTCGAGTCAGCCTGGGGAACAAGGGGCGAAAATCTGGAACCAGAGGCGGAGACGTGGGCGAGGTTGGAGTCCGTCAGATTAGCCCGGGGAGCAAAAGACAGGAAGCCAAACTGAAAGGCGCAGACGTGAGCTAGGTTGAATTCGCCAGGTTAGCCCGGGGAACTTAGACTGAATACCGGTGGCGGAAACGTGAGCTAGGCTGTGTGATTCGCGGAAGCCGCCGCGCGCAGAGAGAGCGCGCAGGGCACAAACGGAGAGAGCGCACGGGGCGCGAGTAGGAAATGCGGGGCTAGCGCGAAGGCCATGGTGCGGGCGCAAAGGGCGTGGAGACCACGGAGCGCGCAGAGCCGGGAAGCTGCCGCGGGGCGAGGTGCCGAGAAGCAGCCTCGGGGCTGGCGCTGGGAAGCCCCGGGGATAAGAGAAACAGAAGTTTAGAAGTAAAATGAGAAAAATAGGAATGCTGGCAGATAGAAGTAAAATAGGAGAAATAGGAATGCCTGGAGATAAAGAGAAAAATAAGGCCTCCCCACAACACGGCAATGAGAGGGCTTGGATTCGGTCTGCCTGATTAGTAAGGCGATGAGCACCTGCGGGCGGCTAGCAGCTTATCCACCTCAGGTCACCGAAGACAGGCACGTTATCAACATCAACAAGTCTCCCCACAATACGGCAATGAGAGGGCTTGGATTCGGTTTGCCTGATTGGTAGGGCTTGTAAGCACCTGCAGGCAGTTCCAGCAGAGCAGAGCATGCGCTGCAGGGCACCGAACACAGGCACGCATCAGCGCCTAAAAACCTCCTCACAACATGGTGAAGAGAGGACCCGGATTCGGTTTGCCTGATTGATAGGGCTTGTAAGCACCTGTGGGCAACTCTAGCAAGCAGAGCAGAGTGTGTGCCACGGGGCACCGAAGACAGGCACGTATCAACGCCAAAAATAAAAAGAAAGGGGGATCTGTGGGGAGCAACTCTGACTAGACTGTTACTGGAATTAAGACTTATTTTATGCATCTGCTCTCCCACAATATGGCGCTGGGAGAGGAGGAAACAGCTTCTACACAGCTGCCTCCAGTTCAACCAATAAGCAGCAGGACCTGCTCCTGATTGGAGGAGAGCAGCGTACTCGGCGTGTGGGTAGCAGAGTTGGGATTGGTGGAAGAGGACTATAAAGGAGGAGAGAGACAACATGCAAAAGGAATATCTATCCAAATAACATCTGAGCAGCCCCCGAGAGAGCCGGCCGGTGGTGTGCCGCTCCCCCGCGGAAGTGGGGAAAGTGGCAGGGGGAACCGCCCTTCCATGGAGGCGGAAGGGTCGGTAGCCAACCCGGGAAGAACCAGCAGCAAACCTGGGGAGGGCCGAGCAGACCAAAGAATAGTGCAGGGTCCTGTGTCATTCCTCCGCGAAGAGGGGGAGCGACATAATGGTGCCACGACTCGGATATGAAGCCTAGGCAGGGTTTAGTGTCATTCCTCCGCGAAGAGGGGGAGCGACAGGATATCTCCATCGTTCTCCAAACCCGGGAAGTTCTCTGCTAGTATCTCACTAAAAAGGTCTTCTAATCCTTTCTCTCTCTCCATGCCTTCACGAACTCCTAGAACCTGAATGTTTGTTTTTTTAATAGTAGCCTGTAGATTCCTGGCAATATTTTTTAGATTTCTAATTTCCTCGTCTTTTCTTTGGTTTGACTTTATACTTTCCTGTGCTCTGTCTTCTTTTTTTTTTTTTTTTTTTTGACAGGCAGAGTGGACAGTGAGAGAGAGACAGAGAGAAAGGTCTTCCTTTGCCGTTGGTTCACCCTCCAATGGCCGCCGCGGCCGGCGCGCTGCGGCCGGCGCACCGCGCTGATCCGATGGCAGGAGCCAGGAGCCAGGTGCTTTTCCTGGTCTCCCATGGGGTGCAGGGCCCAAGCACCTGGGCCATCCTCCACTGCACTCCCTGGCCACAGCAGAGGGCTGGCCTGGAAGAGGGGCAACCGGGACAGAATCCGGCGCCCCGACCGGGACTAGAACCCGGTGTGCCGGCGCCGCTAGGCGGAGGATTAGCCTAGTGAGCCGCGGCGCCGGCCTTGTGCTCTGTCTTCTAAGTCTGATAGTCTCTCTTCTGCTTCACTCATTCTGTTTTTAAGGCTCTCTAATGCGTTTGTCATTTGATCCATTGAATTCTTCAATTCATTATGATTTCTCTTTAGAAACTAGATTGTGATAGCTGCACAACTTTTAAATATTATTTGTGCTGAATTGTACACTTTAAAAGCTTAAACTGGCAAATTTTATGTTTTATATGCCTTAGCATTATTAAAAATTTTATTATGGGCTGTCATTGTGGTGTAGTGGGTAAAACCACTGCCTGCAATATAGGCATCCTATATGGGTCCTGGTTCATGTCCTGGCTGCTCCACTTCTAATCTAGCTCCCTGTCATTGTGCCTAGGAAGGCACTGGAAAGTGGCCCAAGTCCTTGGGCCCCTATACCCATGTGGGAAACCCAGTAGAGTCTCCTGGCCCTCTCCCTTGTCCAGCCCCAGTTGGGGTGTGAACCAGTAGATGGTAGATATCTCTCTCTCTCTCTGTCTCTGTCTCTCTCTCTCTTGCTTTAGCTTTGCTTCTCTATCCATAATTATGCTTTCCAAGTAAACAAGTCTCTTAAAATTTTATTATGTAAAATACCAAAAGGCATTGAGTTGTACACTTGAAATGGTTGAATCATATGGTATGTGAATTATAACTCCATAAGACCACTTAAAAAGACACAGGGGATGGGCATTTAGTTTAGCAGTTAAGATGCCCATGGCCACACCAGAGAATCTGGGTTCAATTCTGGGGTCTGGTTTCTGACTCCAGGTTTTATTAATGCACACCCTAGGAGGCAGAAAATGATGGCTTAAGTACTTGGATTTCTACCACTCTCATGGTGTGAATTGCGCTCTTAGTTCCTAGTTTCAGCCCAGATCCAGCTATTGCAGGCATTTGGGGAGTGAATCAGTGGATTGGAGCTCTTTAACTACCTGTCTGTCTGCTTTTCTCTCTGTGTGTCTTTCTGCCTCTCGAATAAATTAAAACAGTATAAAATTTAAGAAAACCCCCAAACCTTACATTTCTAGAAAGCTAATTCTCAGATTGCACAAGTCATATACATTTTTAAGTTCTTTTAAGTTTTATAAAATTCTTCATTAGTATGTAATACTTATACATTTTTACGGTGTAAAGTGAAATGCTCGTCATTAAATGACATGATTTATCAAATCAATTAAATATTCACAGCAATAAGCTAGGGGAGAGAGACAGAGTTTCATAATATACTTGGCCTATGATATCAGCAGGTTAGATCACATCTGGGTATTGGTTTAAATGCCCTGTTTCTCTCATCATGTCAACCTTTGCCACTGATACTATGCTCAGGAGAACCAGAGATGAAATTTGAGCAAAGGTATTTTTAAGTGAAGGAAACCTGAAACCAATTATATATACTTACTGTATTATAAAGTTCCATGGGCAAATGTGCCTGTCCAAAACTGATGTTTGCCATAGGCCAAAGAACAGTTTTAAGTTGTTTTTCTTTATATATATATATATATATATATATATATATTATTTTATTTAATGAACATGAATTTCCAAAGTACAGCTTATGGATTACAATAGCTCCCCCCCATAACTTCCCTCCCACCCACAACACTCCCCTCTTCCACTCCCTCTCCCCTTCCATTCACATCAAGATTAATTTTCAATTATCTTTATATAGAGAGGATCAATTTAGCATATATTAAGTATATATTTCAACAGTTTGCACCCACACAGAAACACAAAGTGTAAAATACTATTTGAGTACTAGCTATAGCATTAATTAAACACCTAAGAGTAATTGTGTATTAATTACAGAGTTCAACCAATAGTTTTAAGCAGAACATAAAAAATACTAAAAGGGTAAAGTATTAAGTTCTTTTTTTTCTTTTTCTTTTTTTTTGTTATATAGTTATTTTTTATTTAATAAATGTGAATTACAAAGTGCAACTTTTGTATTGTGGCTTTCCCCACCCCAACCTCCCTCCCTCCCTCCCACGGCCCTCGCCTCTCCCACTCCCTCTCCCATCCCGCCCTTCATCAAGTTTCATTTTCAATTACCTTCATATACAGAAGATCAACTTAGTATATACTAAGCAAGGATTTCAACAGGTTGCCCTCACACAACCGCACAAGGTATAGGGTATTGTTCAACTAGTAGTGTTGCTTTTTAAGTTTCATAGTAGAACACATTAAGGACAGAGATCCTACATGGGGAGCATGTACCCAGTGACTCCCGTTGTTGATTTAACAATTGGCACTCTTATTTATGACGTCAGCAATCACCCGATACTCTTGCTATGAGCTGTCTAGGCTATGGAAGCCCCTTGAGTTCACCAACTCTGAACTTGTTTAGTCAAGGCCGTATCACAGTGGAGGTTCCTTCCTCCCTTCAGAGAAAGGTGCCTCTCTCCTTGGTGGCCTGTTCCTTCTGCTGGGGTCTTGTTCAGCAGGATTGAAGTTGTTTTTCATTTCTTAGAGGACGCATGCATCCAGATTAGGTGTCATTTATGGATGGCTGATTTAAGTCCTCATAAATACTGAACATTCTATGTATATTTAGTGTATCCTAAATATTAGGTGCTTCATGAATATTTAGTGTCTACTAGGTTCTTTCTGATCTATATTCTGTACACATACACCCTACTTTATGTCTAAAATGTCTCCTAGGGGCCAGACATTTGATGCAGCAGTTAAGTTGTTCTTGCGGCTTCTTCACTCCATATCAGAGTGCTGATTCAAATCTCAGTTTCCCTGCTCCCTGCTCCTGACCCAGTTTCTTGCTAACACACACCATGGAAGGCAGAGAATAATGGTTGAAATACTTAGATCCCTGTCATTCATAAGGGAGACCCAGATTGAGTTCCAGGCTCCTGGCTTTGATTTGGTCCAGCTCTGGCTGTTAGGAATTTTGGGAAGTGAACCAATGGATGGAGAATCTTTCTATGTGCCTGTCTCTCTGCCTTTCAAATAAATTAGAATAAATAAACAGAATTAAAAGTAATAGAAATTTAATATCAAAAATCCTATGTGTTAATATTCCTACTTGGCTTTGCTTAGTATGAAATTCTTTTCTAATTTGTTTTCTAGTCTTCTATAGCAGAATGCAGTTTTGTCAATCAGTACAGAAAATGCATATTCCAATTAGTTTGCAGCATTCTCATTTTATACATGAAGAAGCTGATATACAGAGGAATTAGATAACTTGAAGAATTTTCCAGCCAGGATCACACATGGAATTCAATGCCTGGTAGTTTGACTCCAAAACCCATCTTTTTAACCAGTATGCTCTACTGCCTCTGGGGATAAAGATGAGATAGGGTATTATAACAAAATAAGTTAGACATCATAAGAGAAGGTCTAAGTGCAATGGAGGCTCATTGGAGAAAGCCTTATGGAAAGGCTTTAAGGAAGTCCATCTGAAATGACTTAGAAAGAATGTAGGGCATGATTCCTAGCAAAAAAAAGAATGAAGTAGAAGTGTTACACTCTTTGTAACTTAAAACATTTAAACATATATAGTGTAACATTGTATGTGGTGCATTTGTGTCTTTTAGTTGAAGTTACAACCTAGGAGCAACCAGTTTTCTATTTCCACATTAACTTTTCAGGGAAGCTATCTACTGTTTAAATTAGAAGACATCTGCCCCTACCTGCTTCTTTTATCTATAGCTACACCAACTATAGCAATACCAGGTGCTTTATCTATTAGCACTGTCAATATTGAAAATTGGATTACTTTGGTGAAATGTGTGGCTTGTTAATCAGCATAATGAATGTTAAAAATGAATTCTTAGAAGTAAGTCCATAGGAATATATGAAGAACTATACAGCTTTACAGTTACAAACTTCATAGACTTCACAATTACAACTTTAGGAATATGGTGATTCTTTCCACTATGCCTGGCCTCCCACCCATACTCCCACTGCGCTTCCTCCTCCTTTTCTAATCCCCACTCTTATTTTTTACTGAGATTTATTTTTAATTGACTTTATACACATATGTTTAACTCTATGTTAAGTAAAGAGTTCAACAAATAGTATTTAAAAAAAAAAAACACAACTATTCCTCAATAGTCAAGACAAGAGCTTACTTCTCAAGATACAGTTTAAAACTTGCCATGGGACCCCAAGTCCCCCTAAGCTGGTGGTAAAAATACCATCTTAAGTGTTAAAGTGATCATATGGATAGGATTAAGGATCTGGTAATAGTAATAGAATTAAAAAGGAGTGAATGCTCCAATATGTGAAGCAGTCCACACAGCAGACTCAGAATGACAATCACTTTAAGTAGCACTCTGACCTTAGAATCAGCCTTTAAGGCATTCTGGTCTGACTGAAAAGCTTGAAAGAGCATTTCAGGCATGGAAAGCCAAGATACCATGGCAAAAACTGTTCTACATGAAGGACCTCAGTGGGTGAGACCCCAGTGGAAAGAAGTGGTCATCAAAGGAGGAGTTACTTTTCTCTGAATGGAGCAGAGAACTTCCACTTTGCTTATGGCCTTGTCTAAATAATAAGGGAGTTTGTGGATTCAAAAGGCTTCCACAGTATAGGCAGCTCATGTCAAGAGCCTTGGGCTATCACTGATGTCATACATAAGAGTGTTAATTGTTAAATAGTACAAAGTCTTCTGTATACCTTGCAGTCACTCTGTAGGATATCAGGCTTCAGTTCACATGCTCCAGTCCTGGGAATAGGGCTGTTGGTATTACAAGCCCCAGCAACAGTTACATTCTCCCAGAAGGACCTAGGAAGGGCACCTCCATATCACACAGTCCTAGAGCCACAGCTATTTGTGTCACAAGCCCCATCGTCACCCAGGATTGCCAGTGTGACAAGGAGGAAAGCTCCTTTTCTTTCCACCAGCACCAAGAACAAGGCCCTAGATATAACAATCCCTAGTGTAACTGACACCAAACTCTCTGGGGACTGAAGACACATGCCGTGGGAAGCCAACACTTACCTCAAAGTCACACTTTAACCACAAGCTGAGCCAACTAGACCACTGTATTACTTATAGACACAACTGATATCAATTAAAGCAAAGAAATCACTCAGAGCTTACACTTTGAGGCTCACTTAGAACCAGAGCCAAAGCAACAAACCAAGCGATACCCTGAATTCCACCTAAACCATAAACTCTATTGCAAGAAAACTTACTCCATAGAGAAGAAGGAACTATTACACCAGATGTGCAGATGTCAACAAAAGGAAATAGGAAACATGAAGAAAAATACTATGATACCTCCAAAGAACAATAGTTCTCCAGAATTAGACCCTGATCTGAAGGAAATCTGTGAAATGCCAGAAATAGAATTCAAAATAACCATTGTAAAGAAACTCAACACAATGCAAGATAATACAGACAGACAACTTAAAGAAATGAGGAAATCAAAGGGTGAAGTGAATGGAAAATTCACTATAGGGATTAGAAATCATTAAGAAGACTCAATAGGGCTGGTGCTGTGGAAAAGTGGATTAAGCCACTATTGGCATTACATACGAGTTCCTGTCCTGGCTGCACCATTTCCAATCCAACAACCTGCTAATTTGCCTGGGAAAGCAGTTGGAGGATGACTCAAGTGCTTGGTCCCCTGCACCCATGTGGGAAACCTGGAATAAGCTCCTGGCTCCTGGTTTTAGCCTGGCCCTGCTCTGGCCATTGTGACCATTTGGAGAGTGAACCAGCAAATGGAAGATTCTCTTTCTCTCTCTCTCTCAAATTCTGGCTTACAAAAGAAGAAATTTTGAAAATGAAAACCTCTGTCACTGAAATAAAAAAAACTGATTGAGAGCTTTAACAACAGAATAGACCAAGTGGAGGGAAAAATTTCTGCTCAAGAGGACAAAGTATTGGAAATAACCCAATCAAACAAAAATGAAGATAATTTTTTTTAATTTGACAGGTAGAGTTATAGACAGAGAGAGACAGAGAGAAAGGTCTTCCTTTCGTTGGTTCACGCCCCAAATGGCCACTACAGCCGGTGCTGCACTGATCCGAAGCCAGGAGCCAGATGCTTCTACCTGGTCTCCCATGCAGGTGCAGGGCCCAAGCACTTGGGCCATCCTCCACTGCCTTCCCGGTCCTCAGCAGAGCTGGACTGGAAGAGGAGCAACTGGGACTAGAACCTGGTGTCCATATGGGATGCTGCTGCCACAGTCGGAGGATTAACCAAGTAAGCCACATCACCGGCCCGAAGAAAAGAATTTAAAAAACTGAAGAAAGTCTATATGAAATAAAGGATACCATTAAGCAATGGAATATTTATATTGTAGGGATCCCTGAAGGGGAATAGAAGGAAAAGGCACTGAAAGCCATCTAAATAAAATAATAGCTGAAAATTTCCTTAGGTCTGAAAGAGATATAGATGTCAAGATACAAGAAAATCAACCAAGCAGACTCAACCAAAAAATATCTTCTCCAAGGCATATTGTAATTAAATGTTTCAAAAGTTAGAGGCAAGTAGAGAATCCTAAAGATAGAGAAAAGTGTCCATTAAAGATAAAAGAAAACCAGTTACAACAACAGCAGACATCTCAGTAGAACTACTACAGGTCAGAAAAGAGTAGGATTATATATTCAAGGTCCTAGAAGAAAAACAAAAGAAACAAACAAACAAACACCCTACAACTAATAATATTATATCCAACAAAGCTATCCTTTAGATGTGAAGGAGAAACAAAATATTTACCAGTAAGGAAGAACTGAGACAATTCATCACCACAAGACCAGCCTTATAAGAAATTCTGAAGGAGTCCTATATTAGAACTAAACATCATGCAAACAAATGAGAGTACCAAATTTTCTAACAGAGCAGGTGTAACCAGCAAGCAAGCAACAAAATGTCAGGTATTAATTTTTACCTATCAATACTAACCTTGAATGTAAGTGGATTAAATTCCCCAGCCAAAAGATGTAGGTTGACCAAATGGATAAAAAAACAAGACTCCACTATATGCTGCCTACAAGAAACTCACTTTACAAATAGACACACATAGACTGAAAGTGAAGGGCTAGAAAAAGATACATTGGTCAAATAGAAATCCAAAATCAGTAGGAGTAGGTATACTCACATCAGATAAAACAGATTTTAAATTAAAAAAAACTGTAAAAAGAAACAAAGAAGAACATTATACATTGATAAAGGATCAACTCAGCAAGAAGATGTAGCAATCATAAGTATATACACACCCAACAGAAGACTGCTAAGATAAGATATATACAGAAAATACTATTAGACCTAAAGGGACAGAGAGACTCCAATATAATAGTAGTTGGTGACTTCAACACCCCGCTCTCATAAATGGACAGGTCATCCAGACACAAAATCAACAAAGATACACGGGAGTTGAACCACACTATTGAGCAAATGGACCTAACAGACATTTACAGGACATTTCACCCAACGGTTATAGAATACACATTCTTCTTTCCAGCACAAGGAACATTTTCTAGGATAGACCATATATTAGGTTACAGGTCAAATCTCAGCAAATTTAAGAAGATTTAAATAATACCAAATATCTTCTCAGAAACCAAAAGGATAAAACTATAAATCAACAAGAACAATAGAACATTCATAAATATGTGGAAATTAGGCAACCTAAAACTGAATGACCAAGATGTCATTGAAGAAATTAAAAATGAAATAAAAAACTTTCTTGAAATACATGAAATTGAAAACACAATATGTCAAAACCTGTGGGGTACAGCACTAAAGAAGTAGTAAGAGGGAAGTTTATAGCATTAAGTGCTTATATTAAAAAAGAGAAATGTCTCAAGTAAGTGATCTAATGATGCAACTCAAAGACTTGGAAAAACCAAATCCAAAATTAGTAGGAGGTGAGAAATAACAAGGAGCTGAGCCGAAATAAAAGAGATTGAAATTTAAACAACAATACAAAGATCAGCTAACCGAAAAAGTTGGGTTTTTGAGAAGATAAACAAAATAGACAAACTTTTAGCCATAAGAACAAAGAAAAAGAAGAAAAAGCTCAACTGATTAAAATTAGAGATGAAGAAGAAGGCATTACAGCTGATATCACTGAAATACACAGGATCATCAGAAACTACTATGAAAAATTGTATGCTTACAAACTGGAAAACCTCAAAGAAGTAGATAAATCCCTGGATACATACAACTTAACACGATTAAATCAAGAAGATATAGAAAAGCTAAACATTTTCATAGAAAGCAACAAGATTAAAGCAGAAATTAAACATCTTCTATCAGCCCAGCAGACTCATAGAATGGCAGATGTCCTAAATAGCACTCTGGCCTCAGAATCAGCCCTAAAGGCATTCGGATCTGGCTGAAAAGCCCATGAGAGTATTTCAGGCATGGAAAGCCAAGACACTCTGGCAAAAGATCTCTGCGAATGAGATCTCAGTGGAAAGAACAGGTCATCAAAGAAGGGGGTACCTTTCTCTGAAGGGAGGAGAGAACCTCCACTTTGACTATGACCGTGTCTAAACAAGATAAGAGTCGGAGAACTCAGAGGGCTTCCATAGCCTTGGAAACTCATGACTGGAGCATAGGGAGATTACTGATGCCATAGACAGGAGTGTCAATTGGTAAAGTCAACAACAGGAGTCACTGTGCACTTACTCTTCATGTAGGATCTCTGTCCTTAATGTGCTGTACATTGAGATTTAATGCTATAACGAGTACTCAAACAATATATTCCACTTTGTGTTTCTATGGGGGTGCAAACTGTTGAAATCTTTACTTAATGCATACTAAACTGATCCTCTGTAAAAAAAAAAAAAATTATCAACTCCCAACTTGACTCTCACTGGGATTAAACATGACAATAGGTCTGATCTGATTTCATCATCATTTTAAAAAAATCATCTATTATTCCTCACTTTATGTTTCTGTGTGGGAGCAAACTGTTGAAATCCTTACTTAATGTATACTAAGCTGATCTTCTGTATATTAAGATAATCGAAAATGAATCTTGATGTGAATGGAAGGGGAGAGGGAGTGGGAAAGGGGAGGGTTGTGGGTGGGAGGGACGGTACGGGGTGAAGCCATTGTAACCCATAAATCGTACTTTGGAAATTTATATTCATTAAATAAAAGTTAAAAAAAAAAGATACAATCCACTACTGTGGATTTTAATAACATAAAACTGCTGAGGTTTTCATAAATGAACTGAGAAGTTTTACTTATTAATTTACTCTAGTAGCACTTTTCCTGGTTTAATTAAGCATTCCAATTATCATCTGTTTTCTGTTTGCAGTGATTCATAAATTAATAACAATAACGATAGCAAGAGAAAACTTTAATAAAAATATATTCATATTTAAAAAAAAAAACATCTTCTATCAGGAAAAAGTCCAGTACTTAATGGCTTGACTACTGAATTCTACAAAACATTTAAAGAGGAACTAACTCCAATACTTTTTAAAAATATTTTTCTAAAATATTGAACTGGATGGAACTCTATCAAACTCTTTTTATGAATGCAGCATCACTTGATACCAAAACTAAACAAAGATACAACACAAAAAGAAAACTACAAACTTATCTCCTAGATGAACATAGATGCAAAATTCTCAACAAAATAGTAGCAGAATGAATCCAGAAGCACATTAAAAAGATCATACATTGCCAGAGTGCTATTTAGGACATCTGCCATTCTATGAGTCTGCTGTGTATCCCGCTTCCCATGTTGAATCGTTCTCTCCCTTTTTGATTCTATCAGTTAGTATTAGCAGACACTAGTCTTGTTTGTGTGATCCCTTTGACTCTTAGACCTCTCAGTGTGATCAATTGTGAACTGAAATTGATCACTTGGACTAGTGAGATGGCATTGGTACATGCCACCTTGATGGGATTGTATTGGAATCCCCTGGCACATTTCTAACTCCACCAATTGGGGCAAGTCTGACTGAGCATGTCCCAAATTGTACATCTCCTCCCTCTCTTATTCCCACTCTTATATTTAACAGGGATCACTTTTCAGTTAAATTTAAACACCTAAGAATAATTGTGTGTTAATTACAGAGTTCAACCAATATTCGGATCTGGCTGAAGAGTCCATGAGAGTATTTTAGGCATGGAAAGCCAAGACAGTCTGGCCAAAAAAGACCTAAATGAAAGATCTCTGCGAGTGAGATCCCAGTGGAAAGAACGGAGGTACCTTTCTCTGAAGGGAGGAGAGAACTTCCACTTTGGCTATGACCCTGACTGAATAAGATAGAAGTCTGTGAACTCAAAAGGCCTTGGCAACTCATGACTAGAGCCTAGGGAGATTACTGACACCATAAACAAGAGTGTCAAATTGTTAAGTCAACAACAGGAGTCACTGTGTACTTACTCCTCATGTGGGATCTCTATCCTTAATGTGTTGTCCAATGTGAAGTAATGCTATAACTAGTACTGAAACAGTATTTTACACTTTGTGTTTCTGTGTGGGTAAAACTGATGAAATCTTTACTTAATATATACTAAATCGATCTTCTGTATATAAAGAGAATTGAAAATGAATCTTGATGTGAATGGAATGGGAGAGCGAGTGGGAGATGGGAGGGGTGTGAGTGGGAGGGAAGTTATGGGGGTGGGGGAAGCCATTGTAATCCATAAACTGTACTTTAGAAATTTATATTTACTAAATAAAAGTTAAAAAAAATGGAGAAAAATTTAAAAAAAAAAGATCATACATTGCAATCATATGGGATTTATCTCAGAGATGCAAGGGTGGTTTAACATTTGCAAATCAGTAAATGTCATAAATCACATCAATAGAAGGAAAAACAAAAACCATATTGTCATCTGAACAGATGAAGAGAGAGCATCTGATAAGATTCAACATCTCTTAGTGGTAAAAACTCTCCACAAGTTATGTATAGAAGGAACATATCTCAAAATTATAAAGGCTATAGATGACAAAACAATAGGCAATATCATACTGAACCAGGAAAAGATGAAAGCATTTTCCCTCAGAACTGGAACAAGACATGATATCTACTTTCACCACGACTACTCAATATATTACTGGAAGTAATATATAGTAGGAGGAGTTAGAGAGGAGAAAAAATAAATAGCATCAAAATTGGAAAGAAGAAAGTAAAAATACTCAAATATGCAGATGACATGATATTGTCATGTCATCAGGAAAAATCTAAACACTTCAGCAAAAAGCTGTTAGAACTGATAAACCAATTAAGTAAAGTTGCAGGTTACAAAATTAATATACAAAACCCAGAAACTTTCTATATGCTAATTATGAACTCACAAAGAGAAATCAAGAAGAAAATCCTATTCACAATAGCCATAAAAATAAAATATTTATGAATAAACTTAGTCAAAGAAATGAAAAATCTTTTTTTTCAAATTTTTTTTTACTTTTTTCTTTTACAGGCAGAGTTAGACAGTGAGAGAGAGAGAGACAGAGAGAAAGGTCTTCCTTTCGTGGCTCACCCCCCAAATGGCCGCTATGGCCGGCACACTGTGCTGATCCAAAGCCAGGAGCCAGGTGCTTCCTCCTGGTCTCCCATGCGGGTGCAGGGCCCAAGAACTTGGGCCATCCTCCACTGCCTTCCCGGGCCACAGCAGGGAGCTGGGACTGGAAGAGGAGCAAGTGGGACAGAATACAGCACCCCAACCAAGACTAGAACCCAGGGTGCCAGCATCGCAGGTTGAGGATTAACCAAGTGAGCCGTGGCACCGGTCACTTTTTTTTTAAATTTATTTGACAGTTAGACAGTGAGAGAGAGAGAGAGAGAGAGAGAGAGAGAGAGAGAAAGGTCTTCCTTCCGTTGGTTCATCCCCCAAATGGCCGCCATGGCCAGAGCTACACCAGTCCGAAGCCAGGAGCCAGGTGCTTCCTCCTGGTCTCCCATGCGGGTGCAGGGGCCCAAGCACTTGGGCCATCTTCCGCTGCCTTCCCAGGGCATAGCAGAGCTGGACTGGAAGAGGAGCAACAGGGACTAGAACCCGGCACCCATAGGGATACCAGTGCTGCAGGTGGAGGATTAACCAAGTGAGCCATGGCGCCGGCCCCAAAGAAATGAAAAATCTTTACTATAAAAATTATAAAATACTGATGAAAGAAATCACAAAAATGGAAAGATATTCCTTGCTTGTGGATTGGAAGAATTAATATTGTTAGGTCCATACTACCTAAACGATCTATAGATTCAGTGCAGTTCCCATCAAAATATCAATGACATTCTTTAGAGAATTAGAGAAAAATCCTAAAATTCATTTGGAATCACAATAGACCCAGAATAGCCAAAGTGATCCTGAGAGGGCAAAAATATCATGTGAGGTGGAGCCAGTGTTGTGATGCAGTGGGTTAAGTTGCTGCCTGCAATGCTGGCATTCCATATGAACATCCCTGTAAGTCCCGGGTGCTCCACTTCCAATACAGCTCCTTGCTAATGTGCCTGGGAAAGCAGCAGAGGATGGACAAAATGCTTGAGCTCCTGCACCCATGCGGGAGAAACAGATGGCCTTCCAGACTCCTGGTTTTTGTCTGGCCCAGCTTCAGCCACTACAGTCTCTTGGGGAACGAACCAGTGGATAGCATATCTCTGTCTTTTTCTGTCTCTCTTTGCCTCAGCATGCTGGCCGAAGCGCATCGGCCACGGTGGCCATTGGAGGGTGAAGGAAGACCTTTCTCTCTGTCTCTCTCTCTCACTGTCCACTCATTCACTCTGCCTGTCAAAAAAACAAAACAAAACAAACCCCACAGAGTTCCAGAAATACACTTTCAAAGACCCATATGGGGTACCGGCGCCACAGGCGGAGGATTAACCTACTGAGCCATGGCACTGGCCCCAATAAATAAACCATTAATCTCTCAAACTGAAACTTGCCAGTCAATAATATAAAATAATTAAATTTATTAGTTTAATTTGAAATAGATTGTATGACTTCAGGGCCTGTGCTGTGGCATAGCGGGTAAAGCTGCTGCCACCTGCAGTTCCGGCATCCCATTTGGGGTGCTGGTTCAAGTCCCGGCTGCTCCAGTTCCAATCCAGCTCTCTGTTATGGCCTGGGAAAACAGAAGATGGTCCAAGTCCTTGGGTCCCTGCACCCACAAGGGAGACCTGGAAGAAGTTCCTGGCTCCTGGCTTCGGACCAGCGCAGCTCTGGCCACTGCGGCCATCTGGAGAGTGAACCAGTGGGTGGAAGACCTCTCTCTCTCTCTCTCTCTCTCTCTCTCTCTCTCTATGCCTCTCTCTGTGTGTCACTCTGCCTTTCAAGTAAATGAATAAATCTTTTAAAAAAGGATTATATAATTTCTCCTTCCTTCCAACCTTCTACTACACTGTTTTGGCTAACAACACCAAAGATGTCCTAACTTGCCAAAAGCAAGTCCTAGTTGACCTCTCTGCAAAATTTGTCCCTTTAAATCAATTTAACTTTTTAAAAAAATACCCTACTTATTTAGCTTTTTTCCAAAGATTTATTTGAAAAACAGAGACACAGAGACAGACGTGGAGAGAGGTGGGGGGAAGGAGAAGGAGAGGGAGAGGGAGGTGGGTAGAGAGAAAGAGAGAGATCTTCCTTCTGCTGTTCACTCCCCAAATGTCTACAATGGCCTGGGCTGGGCCAGGGTGAAGCCAAGAGCCAGGAGCTTCATCCAGGTCTCCCATGAGTGCAGGGGCCCAAGGACTTGTGCCATCTTCCATTGTTTTTCCCAGGTGCATTAGCCGGGAGCTGGATCAGAAGAGTAGCAGCCAGGGCTTGAAACGGTGCCCATATGAGATGCAGGCACTGCAGGTGGATGCTTAACATTCTACAACACAGCGCCAACCCTAGTGCTCCCCATTCGTACAACCACTGTCTCAGTCAGAATTCTCAACCTTCTGAGCCCAAACTGAGCCCAACACATTTGCGTCTACATGTAAGGCACTATAGGGGTGTGTGTGTGTGTGTGAGAGAGAGAGTGTGTGAGTGTGTGTGTGTGTGTGTGAGAGAGAGAGAGAGCAAAAACTGACTGCAAAGTGAGATTAGTTTCCAGCTAGCAGTTAGGTTACCAAAAATCCCTTTGAAAGGACAATTCTTGGTTGAAGAATCAAAGACTCAGTGAAAAATATCAGGCTCAGGAAATTGAGCTTGTAAATGATTCCATGAGAGTTCTTATTGCAAATACTGGCTCTCCAAACATCACTAAAATAACTTGTTGAATAGACAAGGCTGTGTTTATTCTTTCCAAAGCATGAAGGGGTGTACTATCTGAACAGAGTTGTAGTAACATCTAAAACTAGGGAGGATGCAATTGTGGTATATATAAAATTCTAAATTCTATTGTAAGACATGCCTTTCATTTGAGAGAGGAGCTTAGTTACAATTGGGAAAGAATCCTCATACAATAGCTTAAGATTTGTGGACTCAGCAGTCCACCAATGGATTTTTAGGACTTTTCTGATGGTTCTTTCAGGAGTTTACTGAAATGTAAGATAAGTTTACCTTTAACTATTATTTTTCTGGAAAAGAATTTCCTGGAATAGTAAAATCATATGGATGAAGGCATTGGAAAATCACGTTAACATAGATAGTACACCTTGTAGGTATAGCTGGACTCATGTTTCATGATAGAGAAGACAATAAAGAGATAATAAGAATGATAATTAAAAGATATTTATGGATTAAATTAGTAATAGTGATTATTGAACAATTAATTTCTATTTATAACCATATTTTCATTGTTATCTGACCTAAGCCGATTTGGCCTCACAAGTGTTAAGTTTAAATATCTAGAAGTTGAGGCCTAGAGATCTTCACATGCACAACTTTGCTACTTCACAGCATGTTACAGTGAATGGGGGTCTTCAACTGAATTACCCCACACATACATTTATTAGCAAGCAGGCACAAGGAAGTCCTACAATATTTTACAATAAGCCCTGAAAAATCTCTGCTTCATTTTTATGAGCACTTGAGCTTTAGAAAGTTTCACTCCAAAGCAAATGTTCTGAAAGCAAGCTTATCTAATATATTTGGGTCATAGAACAAAGGGCCATATTACTGGTGTGGGGTTAGAGGATGGGGAGAGAAAGAGTTCTAGAAGTGAAAGACAAAATAAATCAACCAACTAAAGAGGTGTTTTTATTCAGGCTCCTGCTATAGGGAGAATAGGTATATGAGAGTCATCTATGAGGCATATGGGAACTATGAGAAGGATGTAGATGGGTCTTACCTGGGAAGATATGGAAGCAGAGTAGCCTTTTGAGATTATTCCATTATCATAGGATCCTTTGGAGTATCCTCAGCATGGGAATGATTTGAGCTGATTTGGCTTTAAACAGTTACTTGTTCTGTTATATGGTGTTCTAATCCATTTTCTTTTTCTATGACAAATGATCCTCACGACTAATTAGTTTATAAAAATAATTTGTTTAGTTTAATAAATGAATAGCTTATCCAGCCTAGTTCTGGAGGCAGGGAAGTCCAAGAGCATGGCATTAGCATCTGCTTGTATCTGCTTAGCATCTGCTGAGAGCCTCCTTGTTGCATCATAACTTGAGAGACGGTATCATGGCAAGCATGCTAGGTCAGGTCCTTCTTCCTTTTCTTATAAAGTCACTAATGGAGCCAGTGTTGTGGCGTAGCAGGTAAAGCCACCTCCTGAGCCACTGGCATCCCATATGGGTGCCGGTTCGTGTCCTGGTTGCTCCACTTCAAATACAGCTCTGTGCTGGTGGCCTGGGAAAAGCAGCAGAGGATGGTTCAAGTGTTTGGGCCCCTGGCACTCATGTGGGAGACCCAGAAGAAGTTCCTGGCTCCTGGCTTTGGCCTGACCCAGCCCTGGCTGGTGTGGCCATGTCTCGAGTGAACCAGCAGATGGAAGATCTCTCTATCTCTCCCTCTCTCTCTGTAACTCTGACTTTCCAAACAAATACTAAATAAATCTTAAAAAAAGAAATATAAGATCTCAGGCCCTGTCTCAAACCTAATGAATCAGAACATGCATGAAAAAAAGCCACTAATGCCATCATAAGATCCCCATGTTGGTAACTATATCTAAACCCAATTACCTTCCCATAAGCCCCACTTCAAAATGCCATCAACATAGGAACTTGAGGACTAAGTTTCAACATGAGTTTCAGAAGGACAGTTTAAACTATGACATATGACCTACAGAGACCAGGAGAAGAAGCAGAGAGGTTACTAAGGAGGCCACTGCCAAAGTTGAAGGGAGAGGTGATGGTGGTCTGAACCAGGATGTTCGCTGCAGAGGTAGTGTAAAGTGGCAGATTGTTTGCACATGGTTAGAAGGTAAAGTCAACAGAATTTTTTGATGGGTTGGTTGTGGGTAAAAGAATATCTTATTCAGGAATATCTCCAATGTTTTCTTCATTAAGTCATGTCTCCCCAGGCAGCTTACCTATGTTCCTGGAGGGTAGGGATAGAACCTAGACAAGTCTTCTTTGCACTGTATTTATTACAGGATTATATACCAGGGCAGGCTTAAATGAATATTGTTGACTGACTCTGCTAAACAAATTGAAATAGAAAATAAAAAGGTTACGATACGTGTCCACAAGGCAGATTTTCTAATTGGGGCGCCTCTTTTCTCATCCTTTTCCTTCTCTCTTGATACTGAATTAAGCATGAGAAATGCAAAACACTTAGCGAGTCTCCACTTTCCCTTAAGGGGTAAAATGACCTGCATATTGATGTAGTCATTCTAGGTAAAGTGGCTAGATGTTCTAAGTGAATATGAAAGAATACAAACATTTACATGTATTTGAATCCAGAATTTTTTTCTGCTGTAGAAAAGGAAATGAATCAATACCCACCAGAAAATTATAGCTGAATTGCAGATTATATACACACTTTTAGTTGCATTTTAATTCTGTACTATTTGTTTAGTGCTCAGGTAAAGAAGATTTTATTCTATGATTAAAATCTGGATTTTTTGTTGTTGTTGTAAATTTGCAAAAGCAGGAGAGGGACCTTTACTTTCCTTACTCAATCATGATACTCCTATTAATCATAGTGTCATGTAGAAATACAAGGGAGCAGTAATGCTCGGTTAGTAATGGAATTTACATATTAAAAGCAAGTGATGCATACTCAATTGGTTCTGTTTCAGAAACTCATCATTATCACATTAGTCATTACTGTGTAACTACCTTGTTTTGACTGATTATACCCATGAACGCAATATAAATGTGCATAGCTGTCATGAAAAAGTTGGCTTCCATTTAATTCTGGTAAAGTAGTTGTCAGTTTATTTAAATTTTGCTTCAAAATGTTTTTCATGTTTCCCCTAAAATTTCCATATGTTTTCTTCATTATCCATATTTTCATTTCTTCTTGCTTTCAAAAAAAGTGAAAGGAGTCATTAAAACCTAAATTCCTAATAGAAAAAGAAAAAGGATTGCAAAATGGTACTAAGAGCATATACTAGAAAGAGCATTTACTGTATTCCAAACTTATTGTGGTTATCCTTCTTTTCCACATTTAAAGTAAGATTCCACTAATTTAGGCTATCACATTAGAAATATTGGTTTGGTAATCACATGAACAGTGTTAGTATCATATTTAGGCCACCTAAGTGAATGACATGTTCACTAATGCAATCTCCCTACTGTTAAACTAGCTTATACTCATTCTTAGGAAAATGTTCACATTATCTGTAAGCTTTTTGTACATTCTAAGATACAGATTTGGGTAGCCAGGATTAACTGTATCTGGCTGGAACAAGGGTGGCCCATATCATGGAATGAGACTTCCCCACTGAATAATTCCAACTGTTAGCATCAAAGAGAGTGCAATATGAGAATCAGAGTATAATACTTAGTCTTTCACTCCTTCATTGCTATTCAGTATCTACTACTTACCAGGTTTTGAGCTAGTCAATGTAGTGATGAATGTCTTCCCTTAAAGTGCTCGCATATATGCAGATGCCTGTAGGGATTGAATGCAAGAACATTAGCAAATGATAATAACAGAGGTTTCACAGAGGAAATAGTAATGAACTATGTTCTGGAGGGAAAGATAAAGGAAAGTCATAGACCTGGATAACAGGGCTAAATCAAGCTTTTTTTTTTTTTTTTTTTTTTTTTTTTTTTTTTTTTTTTTTTTTTTTTTTTGACAGGCAGAGTGGATAGTGAGAGAGAGAGACAGAGAGAAAGGTCTTCCTTTTGCCTTTGGTTCACCCTCCAATGGCCGCCACAGCTGACGTGCTGCGGCCTGCGCACCACGCTGATCTGAAGGCAGTAGCCAGGTGCTTATCCTGGTCTCCCATGGGGTGCAGGGCCCAAGCACTTGGGCCATCCTCCACTGCCTTCCCTGGCCACAGCAGAGAGCTGGCCTGGAAGAAGGGCAACCGGGAAAGAATCTGGCACCCCGACCGGGACTAGAACCAGGTGTGCCAGCGCCGCTAGGTGGAGGATTAGCCTATTGAGCCGCGGCGCCGGTCCAAGCTGTTTTAAAGAGTGAATAGCTACACTGAGGATAGAGAGATGGGAGGTACTTTCCAAACAGAGGGAGGATAACATCATCTAGCTGAAATATATTGTGAACAAGAAATGAATGAGAGTGAGGATCAAGCAGTGCAAGCAAAATGATAGTTTTATGCATTATACTAGGCCACACACACACACACACACACACGCTTTCCTTAATAATTTCAGTGTCTCATTCTTAAATATAAACATTGTCAAGAAATACTAGAAATATGAGGAAAACTTCTAATATTAGGGCTTAATTTACTTAATGGGCATAATTTGGTAAATACACACACACACACACACACACACACACGTTGATTGTGTGTGTTGACATCCATAAAACAAATTGCTGAGATTTTGACTGGGATTATGTTGAATTTGTAGAGCAAATTGGAAAGAACTGACATCTTGAAAATATTGAAGTGTCCTATCCACAAACATGAAATATCTCCATTCATTTAATTCTTTCAATTCTTTCATAAAATTTCACAGTTTTATTCATGTAGATTATGTAAATATTGTGTTAGAATTATCACTAAGTGTTTCATTTGGGGGGTGGTACTGCAAATAATATTGTATTTTTAATTTCAACTTCCACATATTCATTATTGCTTTATAGGAAAATGATTAACATGTATATTAACCATTAACTTTTATCCTACATTCTTGTTACAATCCTTACTAGTTTTTGTTTTTCTCTCTTTTTTGGATTTTTTTGCACAGATGATAATGTCATCCATGAACAAAGACAGTTTTATTGTTCTTTTCAATAAGTATACCTTTCAATCCCTTTTCTTTTTTTTTAAAGATTTTATTTATTTATTTGAGAGGTAGAGTTACAGACAGTGAGAGGTAGAGACAGAGAGAAAGATCTTCCTTCCATTGGTTCACTCCCAAAATGGCTACAACAGCTGGAGTTAAAATAGACCCAAACTCAGATTTGTTCCAAATCCATAGTTGGTATAATGTTCAGAATGAACTGTGGAAATGTCTAATAATGGATCGGTTGTGGCTACAAGCCACTTCCTGGAGCTGGTATAGGTCCAACCACCAAAACCTGTGGCCACAAATGCCATGATACTAGATGACACTAGGAGCCCATGGCTTATTGATACCAGTACAGCCCAGAGATAGGACTGACACCCACCAGGCTATGTTCTTTCTGCTGCTGTGGACTCCTAATCCAATGCAACTCCTACCAGTCATTGCTGATGCTGGCTAGATTGGAAGACTAATCAACTAGAGATATGGAACACTATTTGGAAGCAGAGAAAATCCAGAGGCTCTATCTGCAAGCACTGGCCTGGGGACAAACACCCTAAGAATCTTCTCAATGATGAGTTTTACCAACAAAGCACTCAGCCCCAATACAGTATAGTGACTCATTTCTGTCTGCCAAAGGTTGTAAGAAAGAAAATAGGCATAAACAAGATATACAAGGTCCTCTGTTCTAGCTTGAATGCACACACACACACACATACACACACACCACACATGTACATATCAGAAAAAGAGCCATAAAAATATTAAGCTCTAATTAATAGTATGCATGCTGAAATGCTTAAGGTTAATTTTATTAAAATTTTCAAAAGTTTTTGAAATGTGTAAAAATTTTTTGGTTGACAGAAATAAGAAAAAATCATCAGAAATTACTACAAAGAGTTCTATGCCAGCAAACAGGGAAATCTATCAGAAATGGATAGATTCCTGGGCACATGCAACCTACCTAAATTCAACCATGAAGACATAGAAAACCTAAACAGACCCATAACTGAGACAGAAATTGAAACAGTATGATCAATTGTGAACTGAAATTGATCACTTGGACTAGTGAGATGGCACTGGTACATGCCACCTTGATGGGATTGAATTGGAATCCCCTGGCATGATTCTAACGCCACCATTTGGGGAAAGTCCATTTGAGCATGTCCCAAATTGTACATCTCCTCCTTCTCTTCTTCCCACTGTTATATTTAACAGGGATCGCTTTTCAGTTAAAATTTAAACACCTAAGAATAATTGTGTGTTAAACACAGAGTTCAACAAATACTACTAGAACAAAACAAAGAAAAAAATACTAAAATGGATAAAGTATTACACTGTGCATCAACAGTCAGCACAAGAGGTGATTAAGTCATGGTTTCTCATAGTGTCCATTTCACTTCAACAGGTTTCCCCTTTGGTGCTCAGTTAGTTGTCATTAATCAGGGAGAACATATGATATTTGTCCCTTTGGGACTGGTTTAATTCACTCAGCATAATATTTTCCAGATTCCTCCATCTTGTTGCAAATGACCGGATTTCATTGCTTTTGACTGCTGTATAGTATTATATAGAGTACATATCCCATAATTTCTTTATCCAGTCTACTGTTGATGGGCATTTGGGTTGGTTCCCAGTCTTAGCTATTGTGAATTGAGCTGCAATAAATGTTGAGGTGCAGACAGCTCTTTTATTTGCCAGTTTAATTGCCTTTGGGTGAATTCCATGGAGTGGGATGACTGGGTTGTATGGTAGGGTTATATTCAGGTTTCTGAGGAATCTCCAGACTGATTTCCATAGTGGCTTAACCAGTTTGCATTCCCACCAACAGTGGGTTAGTGTCCCTTTTTCCCCACATCCTCTCCAGCATCTGTTGTTGGTAGATTTCTGAATGTGAGCCAATCTAACCGGGGTGAAGTGATCACACCGATAGGTCTAAGAGTCAAAGGGATCACACAAACAAGACTAGTGTCTGCTAATACTAACTGATAGAATGAAAAAGGGAGAGAAGGATCCATCATGGGAAGCAGGATACACAGCAGACTCATAGAATGGCAGATGTCCTAAACAGCACTCTGGCCTCAGAATCAGCCCTTAAGGCACGCAGATATGGCTGAAGAGCCCATGAGAGTATTGTAGGCATGGAAAGCCAAAACAGTCTGGAAAAAAAAGAAGACCTAAATGAAAGATCTCTGCGAGTGAGATCCCAGTGGAAAGAACAGGCCATCAAAGAAGGAGGTACCTTTCTCTGAAGGAAGGAGAGAACTTCCACTTTGACTATGACCCTGACTGAATAAGATAGAAGTCGGAGAACTCAAAAGGCTTCCATAGCCTTGGCAACTCATGACTAGAGCCTAGGGAGATTACTGACACCATAAACAAGAGTGTCAAATTGTTAAGTCAACAACAGGAGTTACTCCTCATGTGGGATCTTTGTCCTTAATGTGTTGTTCAAATGTGAAGTAATGCTATAACTAGTACTGAAACGGTATTTTACACTTTGTGTTTCTGTGTGGGTAAAACTGATGAAATCTTTACTTAATATATACTAAATCAATCTTCTGTATATAAAGAGAATTGAAAATGAATCTTGATGTGAATGGAATGGGAGAGGGAGCGGGAAATGGGAGGGGTATGAGTGGGAGGGAAATTATGGCGGGGGGAAGCCATTGTAATCCATAAACTGTACTTTAGAAATTTATATTTACTAAATAAAAAAGGCTAAAAAAAGAAATTGAAACAGTAATAAAGTCCCTCCCAACAAAGAAAAGCCCAGGACAGGATGGATTCACTGCTAAATTCTACCAAACATTTAAAGAAGAACTAATTCCAATTCTTCTCAAATTATTCAGAACAATCGAAAAAGAGGGAATCCTCCCAAATTCTTTCTATGAAGCCAGCATCACCTTAATCTCTAAGCCAGCAAAAGAGGCAGCATGGAAAGATAATTACAGACCAATATCCCTGATGAACATAGACGCAAAAATCCTCAATAAAAATCTGGCCAACAGAATGCGATAACACATCAGAAAGATCATCTATCCAGACCAAGTGGGATCTATCCCTGGTATGCAGGGATGGTTCAATGTGTGCAAATCAATCAATGTGATACACCACATAAACAGTCTCCAGAAGAAAAACCATATGGTTTCTCAATAGATGCAGAGAAAGCATTTGATAAAATACAACACCCTTTCATGATGAAAACTCTAAGCAGATTGTGTATAGAAGGAACATCCTCAATACAATCAAAGCAATTTATGAAAAACCCACAGCCAGCATCCTATTGAATGGGGAAAAGTTGGAAGCATTTCCACTGAGATCTGGTACCAGACAGGGATGCCCACTCTCACCACTGCTATTCAATATAGTTCTGGAAGTTTAAGCCAGAGCCATTATGCGAGAAAAAGAAATTAAAGGGATACAAATTGGGAAGGAAGAACTCAAACTATCCCTCTTTGCAGATGATATGATTCCTTATTTAGGGGACCCAAAGAACTCTACTAAGAGCCTATTGGAACTCATAGAAGAGTTTGGCAAGGTAGCAGGGTATAAAATCAATGCACAAAAAACAACAGCCTTTGTATACACAGGCCATGCCACAGCTGAGAAAGAACTTCTAAGATCAATCCCATTCACAATAGCTACAAAAACAATCAAATACCTTGGCATAAACTTAACTAAGGATGTCAAAGAGCTCTACGATGAGAATTACAAAACCTTAAAGAAAGAAATAGAAGAGGATACCAAAAGATTGAAAAATCTTCCATGCTCATGGATTGGAAGAATCAGTGTCATCAAAATATCCATTCTCCCAAAAGCAATTTACAGATTCAATGCGATACCAATCAAAACACCAAAGACATTCTTCTCAGATCTGGAAAAAATGATGCGGAAATTCATATGGAGACAAAGGAGACCTCGAACAGCTAAAGCAATCTAGTACAACATAAACAAAGCCGGAGGCATCACAATACCAGATTTCAGGACATACTACAGGGCAGGTGTAATCAAAACAGCATGGTACTGGTACAGAAACAGATGGATAGACCAATGGAACAGAAAAGAAACACCAGAATCAAGGAACTAAAACCAATTCCTGGAGCAAGGACAATCTATTCAAAATATGGTGCTGGGAAAACTGGATTTCCATGTGCAGAAGCATGAAAACAAGACCCCTGCCTTACACCTTACACAAAAATCCACTCAACATGGATCAAAGATTTAAATCTATGACCCGACACCATCAAATTATTAGAGAACATTGGAGAAGCCCTTCAAGGTATAGGCACAGGCAGGGACTTCTTGTAAAAGACCCTGGAGGCACAGGCAGTCAAAAGCCAAAATTAACAATTGTGATTGCATCAAATTGAGAAGTTTCTGTACTGCAAAAGAAACAGTCAGGAAAGTGAAGAGGCAGCCAACGGAATAGGAAAAAATATTTGCAAACTATGCAACAGATAAAGGGTTGATAACCAGTATTTACAAAGAGATCAAGAACTCCACAACAACAAAACAAACAACCCACTTAAGAGATGGGCCAAGGACCTCAATAGACATTTTTCAAAAGAGGAAATCCAAATGGCCAACAGACACATGAAAAAATGTTCAAGCTCACTAGCAATCAGGGAAATGCAGATCAAAACCACAATGAGGTTTCACCTCACCCCAGTTAGAATGGCTCACATACAGAAATCTAGCAACAACAGATGCTGGAGAGGATGTGGGGGGAAAAGGGACACTAACCCACTGTTGGTGGGAATGCAAACTGGTAAAGCCACTATGGAAGTCAGTTTGGAGATTCCTCAGAAACCCGAATATAACCCTACCATACAGCCCAGCCATCCCACTCCTTGGAATTTATCCAAAGGAGATTAAATTGGCAAATAAAAGAGCTGTCTGCACCTCAACATTTATTGCAGCTCAATTCACAATAGCTAAGGCCTGGAATCAACCTAAATACCTATTAACAGAAGACTGGATAAAAAAATTATGGGACATGTACTCTATAGAATACTATACAGCAGTAAAAAACAATGAAATCCAGTCATTTACAACAAAATGGAGGAATCTGGAACACATCAAACTGAGTGAAATAACCCAGTCCCAAAGGGTCAAATATCATATGTTCTCCTAGATCGGTGTCAACTGACCGAACACCAAAAAGGAAACCTGTTGAAGTGAAATGGACACTATGAGAAACAGTGACTTGATCAGCCCTTGTCCTGACTGTTGATGAACAACTTAATACTTTATACCTTTTAGTATTTTTTGTCCTACTTAATACTATTGGTTGAACTCTGTAATTAACACACAATTATTCTTAGGTGTTTAAATTTAACTGAAAAGTGATCTCTGTTAAATATAAGAGTGGCAATAAGAGACGCAGGACATGTACATTTTGGGACTTGCTCAATCTGACATGCCCCAAATGGTAGAGTTAGTAACATGCCAGGGGATTCCAATTCAATCCCATCAAGGTGGCATGTACCATTGCCAACTCACTAGTCCAAGTGATCAATTTCAGTTCACAATTGATCATAATGATAGGTCTAAGAGTCAAAGAGATCACATAAACAAGAATAGTGTCTGCTAATACTATCTGAAAGAAAGAAGGAGAAAACGATCCAACATGGGAAGCGGGATACACAGCAGACTCATAGAATGGCAGATGTCCTAAACAGCACTGTGGCTTCAGAATCAGCCCTTAAGGCATTCGGATCTGGCTGAAGAGCCCATGAGAGTATTTTAGGCATGAAAAGCCAAGACACTCTGGGAAAAAAAATGATCTAAATGAAAGATCTCTGCGAGTGAGATCCCAGTGGAAAGAACGGGCCATCTCTTTCTTTAAGAGGTACCTTTCTCTGAAAGGAGGAGAGAGCTTCCACTTTGACTATGACCCTGTCAGAATAAGATCGAAGTCGGCGAACCCAAGAAGCTTCCATAGCCTTGGCAACTCATGACAAGAGCCTTGGGTGATTACTGATGCCATAAACAAGAGTGTCAATTTGTTAAGTCAACAACAGGAGTCACTGTGTACTTACTCCTCATGTAGGATCTCTGTCCTTAATGTGTTTATACAATGTGAATTAATGCTATAACTAGTACTCAAACAGTATTTTACACTTTGTGTTTCTATGTGTGTGCAAACTGATGAAATCTCTACTTAATATATACTAAATCGATCTTCTGTATATAAAGATAATTGAAAATGAATCTTGATGTGAATGGAAAGGGATAGGGGGTGGGAGATGGGAGGGTTGCGGGTGGGAGGGAAGTTATGGGGAGAAAAAGCCATTGTAATCCATAAACTGTACTTTGGAAATTTATATTTATTAAATTAAAGTTTAAAAAGTGTACAGTTCAGCACGAATAATATTTAAAGGTTGTGCAGCTATCACAATCTACTTTCTAAACCTTTTTAATCATCCCCAACAGAAATTCTGTAACCATTAATCAATTGCCCATTTCCTTCTGTTGCCAGCTATTGATGTTTAATCTACTTTTTGTCTCTGAATTTGCCTAATCCTTGGGCTAGTACTGCAGTGCAGTGAGTTAAACTGCCACCTGCAATGTTAGTATCCCATAAAAGCACTGGTTCAAGTCCTGGCTGTTCCACTTCCATTCTAGGTCTCTGCTAATGTGCCTGGAAAGAAGCAGAAGATGATCAAAGTATCTGGGCTCCTGTCACCCCTATGAGGGACCAGAATAGAGTTCCAGGATCCCAGCTTTGTCCTGGCCCAGTCGCAGCTTTTGTGGTCATTTAAGGAATGCACCAGCAGATGGAAGATTCTCTCTCTCTCTCTCTCTCTCTCTCTCTCTCTCTCTCCCCCTCTCTAACTCTGCCTTTCAAATGAATAAATAAATCTTTAATATCTATATATAGCCTTTCATTATAATCGCTGTGAAGTAACATCTTACTGTCGTTTTTATTTGCATTTTCCTAATATTTCCCCCCATTTACTTTTTTTTTTGACGGGCAGAGTTAGACAGTGAGAGAGAGAGACAGAGAGAGAGGTCTTTCTTCCATTGGTTCACCCCCCCAAATGGCTGCTACGGCCGGCATGCTGCACTGATCCGAAGCCAGGAGCCAGGTGCTTCCTCCTGGTCTCCCATGCAGGTGCAGGGCCCAAGTACTTGGGCCATCCTCCACTGCCTTCCCAGGCCACAGCAGAGAGCTGGACTGGAAGAGGAGCAAGTGGGACATTATCCAGCGCCCCAACCGGGACTAGAACCTGGAGTGCTGGCACCGCAGGCGGAGTGAGCCATGACACTGCCCCCCCCAATTTACTTTTGCCTAAACATTTCCCCTCTTGAACTGGTTTTGGAAAACACTTTCTGTAAAGGGACAGACAAATAATTATTTTAGGCTTTGTGGGCCTCATATCTCTGGAACAAGGCTGTTGTCTCATTAAAGCAGCCAAATTCAATACATAAAAATATGAGCATGGTTCTGTGGGTGGGCCAAATTTAACTCATTTATCATATTTTCCAAACCCCTTATCTAGAGATATAGGATCATTGCTGCTGAATTTGTTCCACATGCAAAAGCATGAATATGGAGGGGTCACATTTTTGTTCATTCAAAAATAATTATTCAACACATATTATTTGCCTGCATGTGCCAGATACTCAGTATATAATAATGATAAGCATTTTGAAAAGTTCTGAGACATTTTTTCCTTTCACTGATGTGTAATGATTTTATTTATTTATTTATTTATTTATTTTTTTGGATACAACTGAAGAGTCAGCTCTGCTCTTGAGATATTATGGCTTCATTATGATAGAGAACAAAACAAAATACCCTACAATTAAAGATCTGAATTCTCCTGGGAAAAGTTCTTGTCATGATGCATTTGCTCTCATTTATTTTTCTTTTCTTTTTTTAAACCACATAAATTATTTAAGGGAGCAAGGACACTATACCCTAAAGCCATAAAATTTCCTTGACTGTTTTTGCACATGAATTTTAATGTGACATAATGTTTTAAAAGTTATTGTCATAAAAATCGTAGTGTATTTTGGGATGTGAAGTTGATGATGTTTTGTCATGTTTTCCATGTTTAATCCCTTCTGTCATGTTTTTCACACTCATGGAGATCACTAATGTGAAGAAGTACTAAGTACACAAAAGAAAATTGAAAGGGTGAAAAGGACAAAGATCAAGTCAAATATGAACAGAAATAATCATGTTCTAAATTTTATAATTAATTTAACATGTATAGTCCACAAGAAAAATGCTGGAAGCAATAGAATCATCCTGGATTAAATCAAGAGAGGCCAGGGATGAGAAGTGACATTTAATATAATTATTATTATAAGTATATCTTATTATTAAGATGAATGGAATTCATATTTTATCTGAGCTTCTGGGCACATACTGAGCAATTGCAAGAATGTTTAAACAAATAAACCACCAGAAGCCTTACAACCAGATTAATCCCCTTCAATTAGACAGGCGCTTAATAGAAAAGATTAGTCTTTACAGAACTATCAATATTTGAAAACGAAATTGAATTCTTTGAGTGAAATATTCAATTCAAACCAGAGCATAGGCTAAGAGTATAGCCATCAGGTCTATCCATGCACCCGATCCATTGGGTAAGCCTACAGAAAGTACTTCCAGCCCTCAATTCTAGACTGATGGACAAATAGAGGGATGGTTAGATGGAAGAATAAGGGATAAAGCAAGTAAGTAAAATGTTGTTAAAATATAGGTATTGAGAATAGGTGATCACTGTAAAATTCTTGCACTTGTTCTCTATTGAACAACTTTACAATAAAATATTAGATATAAGAAAAATCTGCAGCTCTGCATAAGTGGTAAGAACAGCATCATATTCCCACTTTGACCATGAAAGTTTGTGTGTGTATGTTTTATTTGACATGCTAACCAACTTGTAGTACTTGTAGTGCATTTTCCATACTTTCCAATATTTTATCTTTTAAAACAAATCCTGAAGATATTTTTAAGGATTTATGTACTTGAAAAGCAGAGTTACACAGAAAGAGGGAGACTCAGAGAGTACGAGAGAGCACAAGAGAAAGAGAGAGAGAGAGAATGAGAGAGAATCTTCCACTTGCTGGTTCACTTCCACAATGATCAGAGGGCTGGGCCAGGCCAAAGCCAGGAGCCATGAGTTTCTTTCGGGTCTCCCACGCTGGTGGCAGGGGCCCAAGAACTTAGGCCATCTTCCAATGCTTTTACCAGGCCATCAGCAGGGAGCTGGATCAGAAATGGAGTAACCATGCCCATATGGGACACAGGCAACACAGGCAGCAGCTTTATCCACTATGCCACAATGCTGGCTCTTGACAATGTTTTAATACTGCAAGTTTTATGCCTTTTTTATTTACTTGAACAGCATATATGTATATGTATATGTATATGTATATGTATACAGATAGAAAGATGCATATATATATATGAGAGAGAGAGAGAGAGAGAAACTATCCTCTGCCACTTTACTCCCTAAAAATCCCACAAAAACAAGGGCTGGGCCAGGTCAAAGCTGGGAGCAAGGAATCCAGTCCAGATCTCTCTCACGTGGAGCAAGGGACCCACCCTAATTATCACCTGCTATTTCCCAGAACCCTCATCACAAGCTGGAATCGGGAGCCAGAGCTGGGACTAGAACAAACCCAGGCATTCTGACAAGGGATAAGGGTTCCACAATCGGTGTCCTCAATCATGAGTCCAAATGCCCACCCCCTTCCATTTTTGATCTCTGATTTAGCATTTCAGATTGGAGGGGATGGTGGAGATGATATTCATTAATCATTGTCATTTATACTCAGTCTCTTGGAGTGAAGGAAGCTGCTCCAAGACCAGTCAGAAGAGAGTATGCTGGTAGCTTCATGTCACCAATTTTTATGGTGACATTATTTTCACTAATCATTTCACTAATCATTCAAACTGCAGCAAGGGCAGAGTTCACTATTTGTATGGATGACAGATGAGCCATACTCCATAGGAGTGGGGAGATAATGGCAAGATTCTTAGTATTTAGTTGAAAGCTTATTCAATTCCATGTTCATACAAGCAAGGAAAAAAGGATCTTATCTCATATAGTTAGCTGTCTTTTCTCATGAAATATTACCAGTTCTCAATCACCAAAGGGATCAATAGTTAAGGCCCTTCTTTGAAGCAGACTGGAGTTGTTGAAATAAATCTGAGAATGAGGGTAGAGGCGGCAAACCATCAGATAGGACCTGGTAAAAAATTTCTGTGAGGGAGATAGTCTAGGGGGACTGTTCTGTTTACTGTGATCGCTTTGGGTCCTAGAACAGAGGTATATGCTCAGTAATGCTTTATTGAATGACAGACTGACTGACTGAATAAATGTATTCTCCTCATTCAATTATTTTGTAAACCCATAGAAATTATTGCCATGCATTGAATTGTGTACTCCCCCAAATTCATGTTGAAGTCTAACCTTCAATGTGATAGCATTTGGAAATGGAGCCTTTGGAAGGCAACTAAGTTTAAATGAGTTAATGAGAGTGGAATCTCATGATGGGGTAAGTGTCCAGACCTTGCTCACTCTCTCTCTCTCCCCTCTTCCATACCCTGATTCCACCATGTAAGGAAATAGCAAGAAGGTTGCTGTCTGCAAACCAGTAAGAGAGCCCTCACCATGAAACCCAATCAGCCAAAACCTTGACTTCTACCCTTCAGAGTTTGAGAAATTATTTCCTCTATTTTTTCCACTTAGTCTATGGTATTTATTATAGCATCTGAGCTAACACAAGCAAGGACCATTTCTTTTCTCTGATCATATTAAAAAGAACCAGGCAGTCTAGCCCCAAACTAAATCACCATGTGTAAAATAAGAAAACCCTGTGAGATGTGACCTATCTAAGCATTTATGCTTTATGTTTTCTCTCAGCTTCTAAAGCATTCATTCAGTAATTTTAACAATTACTTTTATAACTTTTATTTAATAAATATAAATTTCCGAAGTACAACTTTTGGATTATAATGGCTTTTCCCCCCATAGCCTCCCTCCCACCCACAACCATCCCATCTCCCACTCCCTCTCCCATCCCATTCACATCAAGATTTATTTTCAATTATCTTTATATATAGAAGATAAATTTAGTATATACTAACTAAATATTTCAACAGTTAGCACCCACACAGACATACAAAGTATAAAGTACTGTTTGAATACTAGTTATGCCATTAGTTTACATAATACAACACATTAAGGACAGAGATCCTACATGGGGAGTAAGTGCACAGTGACTCCTGTTGTTAATTTAACAATTGACACTCTTGTTTATGACATCAGTAATCACCCAAGGCTCTTGTCATGAGCTGCCAAGGCTATGGAAGTCTCTTGAGTTTGCCAACTCTGATCTTATTTAGACAAGGCTATAGTCAAAGTGGAAGTTCTCTCCTCCCTTCAGAGAAAGGTACCTCTTTATTTGATGGCCCATACTTTCCACTGGGATCTCACTCACATGGATCTTTCATTTAGGTCACTATATTTTTTTTTCCCAGAGTGCCTTGGCTTTCCATGCCTGAAATACTCTCATGGACTTTTTAGCCAAATCCAAATGCCTTAAGGGCTGATTCTGAGGCCAGAGTGCTGTTTAAGACATCTGCCATTCTATGAGTCTGCTGTGTATCCCGCTTCCCATGTAGGATCATTCTCTCCTTTTTAATTCTATCAGTTAGTATTAGCAAACAGTAGTCTTATTTATGTGATCCCTTTGATTCTTAATCCTATCATTATGATCAATGATGAACTGAAACTGATTACTTTGACTAATGAGATGGCATTGGTACATGCCACCTTGATGGGATTGAATTGGAATGAATCCCCTAGCATGTTTCTAACTCTACCATTAGGGGTAAGTCCAAGTGAGCATGTGCTGAACAGTACATCTCCTCCCTCTCTTATTCCCACTCTTATATTTCTATTAAATTTATATTATATTAAATTCTTATATTAAATAATTCAACCAATGGTATTAAGTAGAACAAAAAAAATACTACAAGGAATAAAGTAATAAGTTGTTCCTCGATAGTCAGTACAAGGGCTAATCAAGTCATTGTTTCTCATAGTCCCCATTTCGCTTCAACAGGTTTCTTTTTAGGTGCTCAGTTAGTTGTCATTGGTCAAGGAGAACATATAGTATTTGTCCCTTTGGGACTGGCATATTCCCTCAGCATGATGCTTTCCAGATTCCTCCATTTTGTTGCAAATGACCAGATTTCATTTGTTTTCACTGCTGTATAGTATTCTATAGAGTACATGTCCCATAATTTTTTTATCCAGTCTTCTGTTAATAGGCATTTAGGTTGATTCCAGGTCTTAGCTATTGTGAATTGAGCTGCAATAAATGTTGAGGTGCAGGCAGCTCTTTCATTTGCCAATTTAATCTCCTTTGGATAAATTCCAAGGAGTGGGATGGCTGGTCTGTATGGTAGGGTTATATTCAGGTTTCTGAGGAATCCCCAAACTGACTTCCATAGTGGCTTTACCAGTTTGCATTCCCACCAACAGTGGGTTAGTGTCCCTTTTCCCCCACATCCTCGCCACCATCTGTTGTTGCTAGATTTCTGAATGTGAGCCATTCTAACGGGGTGAGGTGAAACCTCATTGTGGTTTTGATCTGCATTTCCCTGATTGCTAGTGAGCTTGAACATTTTTTCATGTGTCTGTTGGCCATTTGGATTTCCTCTTTTGAAAAATGTCTATTAAGGTCCTTGGCCCATCTCTTAAGTAACAATTACTTTTTACTAAAAGTAATGTGTGTATTTATAAATTGGAAGAAAAGAGGGGAATTGGAGAGCTTTTAAGAATCCTGAAAATTGGGCCAGCGCCGCAGCTCATTAGGCTAATCCTCCACCTTGCGGCGCCGGCAAACCTGGTTCTAGTCCTGGTCGGGGCGCCGGATTCTGTCCCGGTTGCCCCTCTTCCAGGCCAGCTCTCTGCTGTGGCCAGGGAGTGCACTGGAGGATGGCCCAAGTGCTTGGGCCCTGTACCCCATGGGAGACCAGGATAAGCACCTGGCTCCTGCCTTCGGATCAGCGCGGTGTGCTGGCGGCCATTGGAGGGTGAACCAACGGCAAAGGAAGACCTTTCTCTCTGTCTCTCTCACTGTCCACTCTGCCTGTCAAAAAAAAAAAAAAAAGAATCCTGAAAATCAGTTATTATAGTAGACTGGTTAAATGACAATCTTGACTTTGGACCCATGCATCTGTTATTTATTGAAGCTTACCAAGTGACTCCAATATGTAGCCAGAGTTGATGACCACTGTTGTAGTCAAGGAAAGAGCAAATGTTTTCTGTAAAGAATCAGATAGTAAGTATTTTAGAACTGTGGGCCACATCTGTTTCTTTGATATATGCCCCTTTGTTTATGCTTCAACTATTTTTTAAATATTTTATTTATTTATTTGAAAGTCAGAGTTACACAGAGAGAGGAGAGGCAAAGAGACAGAGAGAGAAGTCTTCCATCCGATGGTTCACTCCCCAGTTGGCCGCAACAGCCGGAGCTGCGCCGATCCGAAGCCAGGAGCCAGCAGCCAGCAGCCAGGAGCCAGGAGCCAGGAGCCAGGAGCTTCTTCCAGGTCTTCCATGCAGGTGCAGGGGCCCAATGACTTGGGTCATCTTCTACTGCTTTCCCAGGCCATAGCAGAGAGCTGGATGGGAAGTGGAGCAGCTGGGTCTTGAACTGGTGTCCATATGGGATGCCAGCACTTTAGGCCAGGGTGTTAACCCACTGCACCACAGCGGTGGCCCCTATGCTTCAACTCTTTAGAAGTATAAAATCTGTGGCCTGCACTAGGGCACAGCAGGTTAACGCCCTGACCTGAAACGCTGGCATTCCATATGGGCACCAGTTCGAGACCTGGCTGCTCCACTTCCCATCCAGCTCTCTGCTATGGTCTGGGAAAGCAGTAGAAGATGGCCCAAGCACTGGGGCCCCTGCACCCACATGGGAGACCCAGAGGAGCCTCCTGGCTCCTTGCTTTTGGCTTCAGATCGGCGCAGCTCTGGCCATTGTGGCCATCGGATGGAAGACCTCTGTCTCTCTCTCTCTGCCTCTCCTCTCTCTGAGTAACTCTGACTTTCAAATAAATAAATAAATCTTAAAATAAAGAAAAAAAGAAATGTAAAAACTGAGGTAGATATTTGGCTTATCAGTTAAGTCACCATTGAGAGCTGCACCCCACATCAGAGTGTCTGGGTTCAAGTCCCAACTCACGATTCCAGCTTCCTGCTAATGCAAACCATAGGAAGCAGCAGGTGATAGCTCAAGTACTCCGGTACCTTCCAGCTACATGGGAGACCTGGATTTAGTCCCTGGTCTTTAGCTGTGGCTCATTTTTGAGGTATTATGGGAGTGAGCCAGTGAATGGGGCTCTCTCTCTCTTCCCCCCCCCTCTCTCTCTCCCTATCTCCCTCTTTTTCTACCCCTTAAATAAAATAAATGAATACATAATTTTAATGTAAAAACCACTCTTATTCTATAGGCCACATCTGCTCTAGTCTGTCAGTTCCCTGAAAGCTACAACCACTTCCGAATTTTTCCCTATTATGCTATGGTTTAAACGGGATTTGGCTCCCAAATTCATACATATGGTTTTTTTTTATTTTATTTTTGACAGGCAGAGTGGACAGCGAGAGAGAGAGAGACAGAGAGAAAGGTCTTCCTTTGCCGTTGGTTCACCCTCCAATGGCCACCGAGGCCAGCGTGCTGTGGCTGGCGCAGCACGCTGATCCGATGGCAGGAGCCAGGTACTTATCCTGGTCTCCCATGGGGTGCAGGGCCCAAGCACTTGGGCCATCCTCCAGTACACTCCCTGGCCACAGCAGAGAGCTGGCCTGGAAGAGGGGCAACCGGGACAGAATCCGGCGCCCCGACTGGCACTAGAACCCAGTTTGCCGGCACCGCAAGGCGGAGGATTAGCCTAGTGAGCCGCGGTGCCTAATCCCTAGCCACAAGTTAATAGTACTGGGAGGATGAAGACTTGATCCAATTGTAGTGTTTAGAAGGTGTGCCTGATAGTCCTTAGGTCATTGGGCACAAGCTGTCAGAAGGCAATTCTCATGAGAAGGTTAGTAACAAAAGCTGAGCTGCGCACTACCTCTCTCTGTCTCTCTCTCTCTGTCTTTCTCTCTGCCTCCTGGCTCACCATGTGATTGTTCCCCCACAAATGCTCCACTGTTACCATCCCCTGGCCTCAGCAGATGGCAGAACCAATGAAAACTGCCCAACTTTAGACTGTGAACTTCCAAAGCCATGAGAAAAATTAACTTTCTTTCTTCATAAGTTGCATGTGTTGGGAATTGTGTTATGGGGATGAAATCTAACTAATACATTCTATATTCTTGAAACCTAGCACAATGTCTACCACAGAAGAGATACCCAGTAAACATGTGTTGATTAACTGGCTGAACTCTTTTAGCAAATCTTCCCTTAACATTCTCCCACCCCAAGTAGAACTGCTTCATCAGTGTTAGGATAGCGTCCTGTATATTCATTATCTTTCTTTAGTATACCATTTTAATCATTCTTGAATACTTAGGGTTAAACACTGCAATATTTTGTTGAATTAAATACTACTTTGAGTATGCAGATAAAGTACGGAGGCAGAAGTGCTAATAAGCATGATTTAATGATAGTGAAGCATTCAGCAACCAAAAGCAGTTATGAAACTATCAGTGTTCTGAGTAGGTGGTTATTTTTGAGCTGTAGTTTAAAATGATGCTGTTACCTTGGATTAGGTAATGTATTTAACATATGAAACCAAAAGTAAAACAGGCAAACTGGATGACATCAAAATTAAAAATATTTGTGCTCCAAACGATACCAAAAATTGGAAACACAATGACGAAAGTGGGAGAAAACATTTCCAACAAACATGTGTGATGAGGAATTTAAATCTAGATCATATGGTGAATTTTTACAATTCAACAATAAAAAGAAAAATAACCCAATTAAAATGGATAAAACATCTGAGTAGACACTTCACCAAAGAAAATATACAAATGATCAATAATTGTAAGAAAATATGCTCACGATCATTCATTAGTAGGTAAATGCAAAGCAGAACTACAGTGAGATATAATCTCACACCCACAAAATGGCTCTAATTAAAAAGGTGAATAATAACAACTACTGATGTGAATGTGGAGAAACTGGAGCCCTCATACACTGCTAAAATGATGCAGCCACTGTGGGATGGTATGGCTACACCTCAGAAAGTTAAACATGGAGTTATCTTATAACCCAGAAATTCTACTCTTTGGTGTATACTTCAGAAAGTTTAAAAATATATTTACACAAAAATTTTTATACAAATGTTCATGACAACATTATTCATAATAGCAAAAAGTAAAAACAACCTGAATGTCCATAAACTGATAAATGGAAAGTTAGGAGAATGAGCCAGATACTGTTTTCATATTTATTTTATAAATGAAGAAACTGAAAAATACAGAGAGCTTTCAAACAGAGAAGTTAAATAATTTTCCCAAGGCCACATAGTACCAAATGGTAGGACTAGGATTAGAACTGAAGTTATTTAGCTCCAGAAATCATGCTCTTAATAATTTCACAAAACAACTAATTAGTAAAATCATACCAAGTACACAAGGCTCAGCTATCAAAGCTGGAAGGTAGCACATCTAAGGCCTATATTGAACTCTGTTACATTTATCCCACTAATTTTGACATAACAAAGGGAAACTGAGCAGAGGTAGCTTTTTCAAATTACTAGTATTTATTAAGGAATGATTTAAAACCAAAGATTAGCCAAGATAAATTTTAATTTAAAGAAATCTTCCCATTAATTCACATCACAGTCAGGCACTTTTTGCTGGGGTAGGGTCAAAGGCCACGGTATCTTAACTTCTTCAATGGTCCTTAAGTTGCTTTCTCAGTGGGGATGTACTCTTCTTTTCCAGTATTTACTTAGGCCTTCATTGTGGATGGACTCTTATACAAAGGTTATTCAAAGCAAGCTAAAGAGCCTTCAGTCACAGGTACCACATTTGAGTCTTAGAAGTGTAGAAAGTCTTCAAACAGCCCTGAAGTGGGAACAAGCATATGAAGTTCATAATATGAAATAATTTCCCAGAAATGATAAAACATACTAGTCTTCAGATGGAAAGAGACCATTAGGTGCTAAACGAGATAATCAAAAAGAAGTCTCAGATGAAAATGCATTGTGGCAAAATTTCTGAACACTGAGAATTAAAAAAAAAGAATTAAAACAAATGTCAAAAGCTTCTGTAGAGAAAATATGAGACAAATACAAAAGTTGTAAATAATTCCAAATAATTGAGGGAGCTTAATGTCAAGTTCTTCTAATTTTTTAAAGATCATTTATTTATTTGAAAGGCAGATTTACAGAGAGGCAGAGAGAGAGAGTCTTCTATCTGCTGGTTCACTCCCCAGTTGGCAGCAATGGCCAGAGCTGGGAAGATCCGAAGCTAGGAGCCAGGAGCTTCTTTTGGGTCTCCCATGCTGGTGCAGGGACCCATGAACTTGGGCCATCTTCTAGTGCTTTCCCAGGCACTAGTAGAGAGCTGGATTGGAAGTGGAGCAGCCAGAACTCAAACTAGCTCCCATATGGGATGCTGGCACCACAGGTTGTAGTTTAGCCTATTACACCACAGCATTGCTGCCCCGCCCCCCCCCCCCCCCCCCCGCAAACCTATTTCTTTAAAGGTTAGTCATGCTTGTGACTTGTTCTGTCCTTTAACCTGTTTCTACACCCCTGGCAATAGGAACCATTTGAGAAGTCAGAGGTACTTGAACAGTTGAAAGGACTGGAGTGGAACCCACTGCAAAGCAGTTGTTATCTTCAATGTACTATTTTCAAGGCGATTGATATTCCAAATAAGCCAGTGTACAAGTTAAAGGGTTCCATTCACAGAAGCCATTGGTTCAGCTGTTTTTGGATCCATCTTGAAAAGCCTTGCTCTAGGGGCAAGCATTGTAGCATAGCCAGTAAAGCCACTCCCGCATCCCATAGGGCGCCTGTTCCTGTCTCTGCTACTATGCTTCCTATCCAGCTCCCTGCTAAAGGCCTGGGAAATGCAGCAGAATATGGTTCAAGTGCTTTGGCCCCGCATCCACATGGTATAACCGAATGAAGATCCTGGCTTTGAGCTGTCTCAGCCCTGGCTGTTGCAGCAATTTGGAAAATGAACCAGCAGATGGACGGTATCTCTACCTCTCTCCCTATCTTCCTCTCTCTCCTTCTCCCTCCCTCCCTCTCTCTGTAAGTCTTTCAAATATTTTTTTAAAAAAGAACCTCTGATCACTTAATTTGTGGATACATCAAGAATAAAAAAAAAAAAAAAGCCTTGCCCTAGAACTTGACATCTGACAACTTTAGTAAAGAAAGATGGATGGCATCTCACTGATGTTTGCAACAACCTAACTCTGGATGTATTAGTGTTTTAACTTCTTGGATTCTTAAATTTGTGCAGACTACAAATCATGGCTTGTATAAGTGTTTATTTTAGTCAAGCTTATAACAGAGCAGTGCCCTACTCCCAAGTTTTTTAAATTTGCTAGCATTTCTGATATATGCATAAGTCCCAGCAAGTAATTCTAACTTCAACTGTCATTTGTTCACTAATTAGCTCCATAGGCTGCTTAACAAGGTTGTAGTCTATCTTAAGATTGTGAGTTTGGAATTTGGCTGGTCTTGAAACAAGCACATCTGCCTTCAGTTTCCAGTTGAAAACTTGTAGGTGTATGCCTTGTCCTGAATGCCATTACCAATTAATTCAGTTTAATCAGATGATTGTTATTGTCGTAAAACCTGAATTCAACATGTGTACTAAATTGACCTAATTATCATCAGATGTAATCAGTTTTTATGGTCTGTTTAAGTCATAAATACAAGTACCTTTGTTGATGTGTTCTACTCTTCTCTAATAAATAAGCGAGTGAGCCTTGGCCCTCCTGGTGAAGACCAGGGAGGTAAGGGTGAGGATAATCTATACTGCTGCAAAACTCTGCAGTGGTTCTTGGAGGCAGCTGCCAGATAAAAGGAAGTGGTTGTTGTGGTAATTAAAAAACTAAGACTTGCCAGCGCCGCGGCTCACTAGGCTAATCCTCCGCCTTGTGGCGCCAGCACACTGGGTTCTAGTCCCGGTCGGGGCGCCAGATTCTGTCCTGGTTGCTCCTCTTCCAGACCAGCTCTCTGCTGTGGCCAGGGAGTGCACTGGAGGATGGCCCAAGTGCTTGGGCCCTGCACCCCATGGGAGACCAGGATAAGTACCTGGCTCCTGCCATTGGATCAGTGCGGTGCGCCCGCCACAGCACGCTGGCCTCGGTGGCCATTGGAGGGTGAACCAATGGCAAAGGAAGACCTTTCTCTCTGTCTCTCTCTCTCACTGTCCACTATGCCTGTCAAAAAAAAAAAAAAAAAAAAAAAAACTAAGACTTTACATTGAATCAGCCTGTAGCCGAAATGTAGTGGTAGATTCCTCTTTTACATGTTACGTTTTTAGTTGCCCTTAATATTATCAACA